>NC_082640.1:150115397-150418428 GCF_028023285.1 Balaenoptera ricei
TAGGGGTGGGATGTGAAACCAGGAACTCTGTGTTTTTTAAACTAGCTTCCCCAACCTAAATGCCCCTCGACAGACGAATGGATAAAGAAGTTGTGGTACATATATACAATGGAATATTACTCAGCCATAAAAAGAAACGAAATTGGGTCATTTGTAGAGATGTGGATGGATCTAGAGACTGTCATACAGAGTGAAGTAAGTCAGGAAGAGAAAAACAAATATCGTATATTAACGCATATATGTGGAACCTAGAAAAATGGTACAGATGAACCGGTTTGCAGGGCAGAGATAGAGACACAGACGTAGAGAACAAACGTATGGACACCAAGGGGGGAAAGTGGTGGGGTGGGGGGTGTGGTGTGATGAACTGGGAGATTGGGATTGACGTTTATACACTAATATGTATAAAATGGATAACTAATAAGAACCTGCTATATTAAAAAATAAATAAAATTCTAAAATTCCAAAAAAGAAACAAAACACTAGCTTCCCCTGGTGACTGCCGTGAAACATCGATTTCCCCAAGTCTAGGTCAAGGCTGAAAATAAAAGTATCTGCCTCTAAATTAGGTATTTATTCCACCATACCTCAATGGCAGCTTAATTATTATGAGTTTCTAGCAATGTATGAATGTCACTGAAGGAGCTGGGTTTTTTGTTTTTTTTTTTTAAGTATCTCTTTATACAGAGGATCATGCAAAAAGCACACCCTGGTTTGCAGACCACACACCTCCACGTGCAGGCTTCACTTATAATTCAGTCACTGCTTCCCAAAGTCCTAATCAAAAGACAGCTCCCTGTACTCTGTAGTTCATGCCAGGGAGGCTGGCTACTATGGCTCATATGGCCACAGTGAACCTCAGGACACCTTGCCAGTGGTCCTGCCCCACTGATGGAGTCTGGCAGCCCTGTAGCTGGTGGAAGTTGCCTGGAAAAGTGGCAGAGTACCCCAAACACTGATCCCACCCAGGGTAGCCACATTTCCATGGCATCCCCTTGTAAAAGGTAGGCCAGCTTTAGTGTAGGACACCACCGCTGATGAGCTCATCCTACCACTACTACTACCATCCAGAAAAGCTCATGGTGACCCTTTCGGGAAAGGCCAAAGGCTCATCTGGAGAAAATATATGCCTCAGAGAAAACCTCCGCTTTAGTTGGAGTTTAATTCACTTTTCAGTCACTGAACCAATATTTATGGAGCCACATGCCAGGCCCGTGCTAGATCTTGGTACATGAAGATAAATAACACAGCACTTTAAGGCCCAATGGGCAAGTAAGCATGGAATGACACTTAAGGTAGTTGGAGGACATAAAGGGGGCGTTACAAAAGTGAGTTTTCCAGGTTATGGAAGTTTTCCAGGCTGACAGGTGTGGGGAAAGCATTCCAGAATTTCTTTTCCAGATTTCCAGAGGGAACAACTTAAACAAAGACATTGTGAGTATAACAGACTGCAAGAAGTTTGGATTGTAGGAGGGTAAAAAATAAGAGAGATCTGGAAAGGTAAACCAAAGGCCAGATTACAAGGACACTGTACACTCTTGGAAAGTATTTGAATTTTATCTCGGAGATGAGTGGGAGCCACAGCCACGTTAATCCTGAGAAATGAATGAGCCTGGAGAAATGAATGTTGATTAGGAGACTTTTGCAATTGATAAGGTTGGGGGTTGCATGAGGACAGCTACACAGATGGGAAGGGGAGTCCGAGTATCTAGAGATACTTAGCAGGTAGAAGTGGCAGGAAGTAGAGACCAAATGAATGTTGAGGAAGTAAGGGTGAGGCCAAGCAAGACTCTAAAATCCCAGGATGTGAATGTCATGGAATCGTGGCTCTGTCTTTGGTTTGGCCTCATCCCCAGCCAGTTCCAAAGGTCCTGGAACCACACAAGCTCCTCCCCTTCCTCTTTCCTTTCACCCCCCTTCCTTCTCCTCCTCCCCCTCCTCCCTCATCAAACAAGTACTGACAAGGGTAGACCTTTCCTGAACACCCACCCCATACCCAACTTCATTTCAGCAAGCTCTGTTCCCAGAAGTATTGTTAAGAAGCCATTTGCTCACTGATGTCACCTTATGTTTGTGTTAGCTTTCTTGTACACAATGTTTATATTCATGATCTTCTTTTCTCCTCAAACTTCCAGTAAGAACTGAGAACGTAGGGAAGCTGTAACTTGCTCGAGATCCTAGAGTTTGTTCACAGTGAGTTCAGGCCTCCAGCCAGTTCTTCTGCCTTAAAATCTGGGGTGGTTACACTACAGACTGAACAAACAACCACAAACTAAATCCCCTGTCATAACAGGCATACCTAAAGGAGAAAAGAAACATGACCAGGGATGGAGATGCATGGCAGAGGTATGTTACCCTGTTCACAAGGAACTCTTGTTACTGTAGGACGAATATACACACCTAACGAAAGAAAACCCTCAGCTCAGTGTTCTAATGGATTCTCAGGGAGACTGTTTGGTTTCCCCCCAGTCTTTGTTCTACGGAAACAGGACCTGACACCAGTACATCAAATAAGAGACTTGCCTGAACAACTTTTATTTCACACACACACACACACACACACACACACACACACACACACACACACACGCTGCTGCTTAGGAAACAAGAGGCATTCTCTGCAAAGAAAGGAAACGAGCTGGCTGAGGGGGGGGCCAGTGTAGATGGATGAGGTTTTCAAGCCGCCTTAACAGGAACACGTAAGTTGGAAGGATGAAACCGCACCAGGAAGGAATTCACCACCATTCATATTTATGAAAGTGTATTATCTATTTCTAGTTTCATTCTGTTTTCTAACTTATTTTAATTTGAGGGAAATGTCATCCCAGATGCCTCTGAGTTGCTTCCTTATAAAGTGAACATGCACATTTGTGAGGCTTAAGGCACGTCACAAACACACACAAGCAGCTCCTAAGAGCAGACCCTGGTGCTAAGTGAGTCACAGCCCCAGATGGGATCTTCTAGAAAGGAGGAGGAGCAGGGGATGAGGGTCAGTTCAGAGAGGGAAAAGGTCAGCGAACACTGCTGAAGATACTCAGTCAGCAAGCATGACGAGGGTCAGAACTGAGATTCTTCATTTGAACTCTCCTTTTTGTGCAGCACCCCAGACATAGACAAACTGTAGTGATGATTACCCCTGACTTTGGAACAGCTAATAAAGAGTTTTTATACCTCTTTAGGGTAAAGACAATGTGTTTATCTTCCAGGTGAGGGAGAAACCTGCTGACCTACCCAACATCTCACCAAATGAGTAGATAGCTAAGTATGGACTTGAATTCGGTCATGAAGAAAAATTATCTGGAACTTGTATATGAGGCTGAGAACATGCAACTGTCCATGCTAAGGCAGTGTTCAACACCCTTCCCCCGAGGCTTAGTAATCGAGGGGAACTTACCTTTGTCTGATTCTGCTATTAACTAAAAGTTTAGCTTTTCTGAAGTTACATGTTAACTTGTAAATCTTGTTGGGTCAAGATGCAAATAATTCCTGTTTAGTAGAAAGGAGAACACCAAAGGCTATCTTTTCCGTAGGACAACAAGCAGTTTTCCATGGAACTTAGCCATCTTATTCTAACATTTTGCTTTTGAAGTACCTATAAATGCCCAGTTCTTCAAAATGCTCTTTGAACAAGATTTATCATCTTACTGATTCTCTCATTAACGAGTTAATAAATCTTTGACATATTTGCATGGGGCCATATTTTTAACTTAATTAAAATTCTATTTCTTGCTATATCTATAAATCTAGTGTTTCTTCCTCCAAAATAGTGCCTAGGATGGTACTAAAGGTATTATTAGTACCATTAGTACCACCCTAGTACCATTAGGATGAGGCATAGTCAGGTATGCCTCATCCTACCTGCCAAATAGAGTACATTTGACATGAGTGATGCAGACAGCCGGCTATGTGCTGGGAACGGAGGGGCACTGGGAGGCTTCCTCTTACCTGACCTGGCATTTCCACCATGCCGGTTCTCAGGATTCATCAGATATTCATCACATTGGCTCCAAAAGATTGCTCTTGGCGGATGAGATGACCAGTCCACCACCCAACAAGGCAGGGGCTGTGAACCAGGTTCCTGGTGCTGCTGATGGGCTGGACTGATGGTCTGAGCTGGCTTACAGGGAGTGACCAACACTTCCTCATCCGGGTTTGCAAATGACATGCAGTTTCATGAGGTGACTGAAATGCTGAGACGGGGTGGTGGGGAGATAGGACAGGCTCACGTCCTGCCGGGACACTTTCTCTCTGGGTGAAAGCAACTGACCCTCAGGAGAGCAAACCAGTGACTTCAACTTCATTAGCACCTCACTCCAACTCATAAAATTAACCATCCAATCTGCACCAAGAACAAACACAAGGAAGCCAAGAGCTTAATGGATTTGGAGAGGAAGGCCTTCAGTTTACATACTTAACAAGCCACTGACAACTTTTCACGCTTTATTGAGAGAACCATCTGAGCCATTAGCAGGTCATTTGACCCACTCTCTTTAAAACCTCTCTAAGCTCAAAAAAAAAAAAACCGCTAACAGCTCCGAGAATAGAAGATGATCTGGGATTTTAGCCTGACCACTGTCTGCCAGGCAGGTTTGCTGGCTGTAGGTACTTCCCAGCAGGTAGCGTCTTGCCAGGATGCTTCAAGCTGAAGCTCTGCACATTTCAAAGGACCTCCTTCTGCCTGAGTTGCCCCTGGAGCTTCATTTCTGTTCTGTGGATTCAGCAACTACTACGTATGCCAAGAACTGTGTTGTGTACTGTGTGGGGTATGGGGTATGGAGATTCTGTCCTCAAGGGCCTACCTGTCCGGTCAGAGACACAAGACATTGATCTAAATAGCTACCATTTAGGGAAGAAAGTGACTGGTAATTCACAAATACTATAAATTTGTTGTGCCATTTCACGTGCACTGGGTATACAGGGGAGAGCAAGACAGACTGTCCCTGGTCTTAGAAGAGGTTCAATAAGCATTTGTTGAAGGAGAGGAAATAACAACTTCTCAGCACCTACTATGGGCCAGGCTGTGTGCCAGGCATTTTCGCATTTAACTTCCTCCTCACAAGTATTCTCTTTGATGGGTGATGTTCTCCCCATTTTTAACAAATAGGGAAAGGGGGACTCAGAGGTGTTAGGTGACTTTCCCAAGGTCATTCAGACAGTGAATAGCAAAGATAGAATTCAAACGCAGAACCATCTGACTTAAAAGATCCTGCTCTCTCAACGTCTCTACATTTCCTATGATCATTTTTAGAGCATACCTTCCTTCTATGCTGATCTGACTAATTCATTTCCAAACTGAGGAGCCTCATAGAGCCCAGGTTGGAAAGCGATAAGGCATCCATTGCTAGTCCAAGATAAGGACTCACAAAGCCATTTGCATGTTCCACAATATGTGAGTAATGCTTGGATCTGTCTCTGGCTGTCTGTCCCTTGATGTTCTCAGTCATCAACTGTGTGACCCACTTATCTTCCTTCTGATAAAATGGGAGAATCAAAGGGCAGAGAAGAGAGAATAAAAGTGATTTCCAGAGATGGGGGCACGAGGGCACTGCCCTGTTCCCTCAGGATTCCTCCAGCAGGGCTGGTCCAACAGAGTAGGCAGCAAAGCTGAAAGCTGACCTGGCTTCCACCCAAAAAAACTCATCCTCCCTCCTCTCACCATTTTGCCTTAACGCAAGTAAATTATTTTCGTTCCTTCTTTTTCGCTTTCTTTGGGAACAAGAATTCAGGACTTTCATAGTTTAACAAAGCCTTCAGAATAAAGGCTGTATTAGTGAGTCGGGTGGGCCTGAACCTACATGCCCTGTCTCCCCCAATGCACCCTGGGTAGCTCGTGAACCACCCCTCGTCCCACCCCCAGTGCACCCTGGGTAATTCTTGGCCATCCTTGGGACGCAGCTCAGACGTGTCCTCCAGAAAGCCTTCTCTGACCACACTCGAGCAGTGCGCGTGTGCACGTGCAGTGGGGCCCCTTCTGCACGCTCCCACACCCGTCCACACTGCCGCCAGCATAGTGATCACTGCACTGCCCTGTACCCTCCTCTCCACGCTCCGCGGCAGGACGAGTTGGATCCGGCCTTTACGCTCCCAACACTGAGGGCAGTCCCAGAACCCAATAAACTCTTGAGGGAGGGAAGGACAGAGGGAAGGGAAGGCTGGGCTCAGACTCTCAGCCCGACGGCCACCTTTCCCGGGCTGGTGCTCGCCTCAGGCCTGGTACAATTCTCTGCAGTCAGAGCTGCCAAGGGAGAAAAGCGTGAGGCCTGAGGAAAAGCAGGCTGGAAGGAATGTTTGTTCTCTGAGAAAACTCAAACAAGAGCTTCAGGGCTCCAGTGACAAAGGTCAGAGCCATCGCTTTGGAAATTCTGCAGTGCCCAGCGGGGCCGTGAGGGTGAGTCAGCTTCTAGTACTTACTCCGCAGATGGCCCTGGGCCTCTAGGTCGGGGGACCATCCAAGGGGGTCTCCAGAACGGCTGCCCCTAACCTGTAAGTACTGGGCTCACTAGAGGCAGGAAATTCCATGTTGTAATGGCTGGCTTTCTTCCCTTCATTCCTGATCCATGTCTAGGTGGTGAATTGGCCATTAAAGAAACCATTTAGGCAGACTTTAGGAACATCTGACTGGGCTCCAAGTGTGCAGGAAGAGGAAAATATAACAGGATGAAGAGATCGGGGCTGCACCATCTCACCTTCATTTCCATTGCTAGCCTGGCTTATGAAAGGAAGTAAAAATGTTTAGGCGCCCCTCTTCGATGTTGTCACTAGCGTTGGATGGAGCTGGGTTCACCCCTTAAAAACACACATGTAAAAGCTCATCTGCGCAGCTGCTGCCATGTTATCAAGCTGAACACACGTTGATCTGAGCAGATTAGAAAACTTGTTCCCAGTGTCTGGGAAGGCAGTGCTTTTAAACAAGTGCTTTTCAAAGAAAGAGCCATTAAGAAGCACTTTGCATACACGTAGGCCCTGAACCTGAAAACAAATAAAAGTCAGATCAGTACCAAAGCAGCAACTCCGAGCATCAGGCTAGAGAATTTGGCTGGCATATTTTAGAGATATGGTTATAAAAGGTTGCTATTCCATTTATCTTTCGTTTCCTGCACAGCTAATGGTAGGAGAAATCAAAAATCATTTTTATGTTGGACTTGCACATTTGTATTGAAACATAGTTGACTCACAATAATGTGTTAGTTTTAGGGGTACAGTATAGTGATTCAGTTATTTTTTCTGATTGTATTTCATTATAGGTTATTATAAGATAGTGAATGTAAATCCTGGCATTTGTACATTTTTTAATCAACTAGGAAAAATCACATTCTCCTTCATATTTTACTCTTTTTCCAAAAAGAGATTACATTTTTGTGGAAATTTAAATCTGCTCTTTCCATTCACCGAGAGAATCATATTACTCTTGCCTTCGATTGTTCAATCTCAGTTTAGTTTCAGGTTGAGACTTTATTTCATTTCCAGCCATGTAAAGAGCAGCTGGTATCCCTCTATTACCTCTCACTTTTGGACATCATTGCTTGGCGAGGCAATAAGCCTGCTGAGTAAATCAAACTCTCTACTTTTCACTCTATATATGCCCTTCAGGTATGTGAGATGAAACCCATATAAAACACCTCCTACTGCAACTAAGGTTCAAACTGTAATGAATCAGTTGAGCTAAAGCACAGAGATATTTAATAAAAACACTTTTTGAAATAAATGTTAAGCCCTTCGCATTTCATTATTAGCTTTGCCTTATAGACTATAACATAGGCAGGTGGGTTAATATCCTTTGTTTTCAGGGTTTTTTAATATTTTGATGACAAATAAAAGCCGCGAGATTTCTAACAGAAAGGTTGCTTACACGAGTCTATATCCCGAAAGGTGGCTCAAGCCAAATGAAAGAAGAAAATAACCTAACCAAGAAAGAGTCCAGCATCCTTTTCCTTCAGGAGTTTGATATTATAGGGCCTAATCAGGATCAATGAACAGCCTGCAGAGTGCCCTAGTGGCACCAATAGTATCCACCTCGGTTGAGAAATTTGGACTTGGCTCAGCCCATCTGCTCTCACTGCAGCCCACGGTTGCCTTGCATTTGGCAAGCATGCTGTCAACTTGGTTTAGAATATACACGGGTGAGGCATATGCTTGTCCTTGCTGCCCAAAGAGATGCTGGCATAGAGAAATGTGAAGACTCCTGATTGAAGCTTGCATTTACAGACTCTCCTCTTTTCTCTTCTCCCCTAGTTACTGTGACAGTGGGAGGCAAGCAACACTTGCTCGGACTGTATGACACTGCAGGACAGGTACATTTTTCTTATCTTGATTCATTAAGAGTTTGGAGGGGGGAGAACGATCCATTTGGCTAGGCATATGGGGACTAACAGTACAGATATTACCTCCTCTGATCACTTGGGGCAAATTTATTGTCTACCTAAATGACAACCAAAATATTCTGAATATCTTAAAAATATTTATAATTACAGAAAACTAAATCATTGTAGGATTCAAGGTGTTGATAGGCAAATAACCATTCATTTATTGATTGATGACTATCACTAACCAATATAACATATTTGGCCAAGAGTTCCAATTTCTTCCTACCCATACCAATTCCAGATCCAGGATTACTGAGTCAATTTCATAAATTTTAGTTTCACCCATATTTTTTTTTTCATGTTATATTCTTTGCCTGCTCTTTATTTGAATTGCCTAACAAGCTGTGGAAAGGTACAAAAAGAGATAGGGGATGGGGATCAAGGAGTAGGAAGAAGATGGATTAAGTGTTAGAAGGAAGAAAATCCAGGATCCTGGATGTTTTCCCAAAGTGAGGGTCAATCCCTGAATAACCGGGATTAACTCTAAATTCTCCAAGATTCCTGAAATATGCTCATTCTGTCAGAAATATTTCTTCAAGTTGGAGAACCTGGCCAAACAATAATGTAAGGCAATGGACTGGCACCCTCAGTGCTTAATCAGTTAGCACACGGTCTGCTTGGGTGAAAATGCCGCTTTATCTTTTTTTCCTTGCATCCCACACTCCACTACAAAAAGTTCCTAATGTTACAAGTTCATGGGCTAGAGGGGAAGTGGTTAAGCAACTGACAGTTAGGGCCCAATTTCTTTGACAGAGCTTTTGGTACCATACATCCTGGGTCATTTATTTAGGTCAAAATCAGCAGGTTGTTCAGTCTGTCCAAATGCATACATCTTAAGTCCTTTGGAGTGAACATTAGACCATGCTTATTCCCACTGTGAGTTTCCTGGTAATTGTTATTTGCAGTTATGCATTTGTCTAGACTTTTTTCACAATTATCTGGAGATATGTCTTTTTGCTCAATTTGATACCTCTATACTAGAAAAAAAAAACATAATAAATAAAATTCTCTTTGGGATTTCCGTGTGCATTTGCAAGAACCACTGTATAAATGTCTGTGGAACATCAAAGTCAGATGTTGGGCAGGCCCAAGCAGTGGAGAACTTGGAAAACCTAGCACCACACTCAAGGCTCCTAAAAGCAACCAGTTTCCCCTCTCTGGCTGATGGGTGTTTTAGCCAACTACTCTCAGGAACTGGAGAGTGGAGGAGACCTCTCATATCAATACCGAGGCACACGACTAGAAAAGGATGCCCACAGATGCCCAGATTGGAAAAGTGATTTGGCTCCTCTGAGCTAAGGTACAGGGCTTCAGTGCAGCTCATGCTTGCCTGCCCCTCCACCAGAAATCGTTCCAGCTGGAACGATTCGGGCTGGAGTTGCCTACCCTCACTCAATCACACAGTCATTGGGGTGTCCCCATTCATCAGGGACTCACAGCCTGAAAAAAGAGTTCACACCCTTTTCCTCCATAATCATATTTTACTAATATAACCCAGTTTGAAAAATTCAATACAGCAAGGATTACTGCCTGATTCTGAAACCTCTTTCTGTTTCCCTTGCCTTCTAAAAATGCTCTCTGTGCCCCTTGTGCCCCCCCAGTTCTCCCCAGTTCTGTAGCAATCCACCACAATTGTTCGCTTCTGTGCATTAATTGCACCCAGAACATCCTCCCTGGCCTCTATTTAATTTTGAATCCAATAAAACTGCATATAAGCAGTTTAATTATTCTTTCCCACTGCTCTGTCCTTAGAAAAATTTAATAATACTAGGATAGGAGTGGAGACTCTAAGGCAGTGGAAAAAATATCTTTAAACTCCAAATTGACCCAAACCTCTGACACAGAAGAAAGTGATGAGCACCGATAGAATATAACAACAAATGGGTTATAGATAGTTCTTCAATTTACCTTTCACTTTAATGCTTTCCACCAGCTACTTTGAAAGCCCAGAGGTTCACAAGGTTCACGGGGGAGCGTAAAGCACGAGGAAAAGAAATCAGAACACATCTTAAAGCTCCTTATAGGACTAAAACTCTATGATTAGGACCTTGAAAAATGACCTCGAGAATGCCTAAAAGAACTGGAATAATTAAGCAAAACAATTTGAGGCTAGACCTAAGGAAGACCTCTCAGCAGTAAAGGACCGTTAGGTATTGGAATGCATTCCACTGGAGGATGACGCGTAGGAATAATTCATTTCGTGGAACAGTGGTTTTCAGGCTCCAGCAGGGATCAGAATCACCTGTAGGGCTTGTTAAAACCCAGTCACCGGGCCCCACCTGCAGTGTTGCTGATTCTACACGTCTGGGATGGTGCCTAGGTATTAATACTTACGTTTCTGACAGGTTTCCCGGTGATGCTGCTGCTGGTCTGTATACCATACTTTGAGAACCACGGTTCTAGAACCTTACCACTCAGAGTCTGGTCCACCAACCAGCAGCATTGCCAGGGACCTTATTAGAAGTGCAGAATCTCAGGCTCCGTCCCCAGCCTACTGAATCTGAAAATGCATTTGAAGAAGATCTCCAGGTGATTCGTATGCACATAAAAATTTAAGAATCATGACCCTCGTAAGGCCACACACTATCAAACTCTTAGAGGAAAACATAGGCAGAACACTCTATGACATAAATCACAGCAAGATCCTTTTTGACCCAGCTCCTAGAGAAATGGAAATAAAAACACAAATAAACAAATGGGACCTAATGAAACTTAAAAGCTTTTGCACAGCAAGGAAACCATAAACAAGACCAAAAGACAACCCTCAGAATGGGAGAAAATATTTGCAAATGAAGCAACTGACAAAGGATTAATCTCCAAGATTTACAAGCAGCTCATGCAGCTCAATAACAAAAAAACAAACAACCCAATCCAAAAATGGGCAGAAGACCTAAATAGACATTTCTCCAAAGAAGATATACAGATTGCCAACAGACACATGAAAGAATGCTCAACATCATTAATCATTAGAGAAATGCAAATCAAAACTACAATGAGGTATCACCTCATACCGGTCAGAATGGCCATCATCAAAAAATCTAGAAACAATAAATGCTGGAGAGGGTGCGGAGAAAAGGGAACACTCTTGCACTGTTGGTGGGAATGTAAATTGATACAGCCACTATGGAGAACAGTATAGAGGTTCCTTAAAAAACTAAAAATAGAACTACCATATGACCCAGCAATCCCACTACTGGGCATAAACCCTGAGAAAACCATAATTCAAAAAGAGTCATGTACCAAAATGTTCACTGCAGTTCTATTTACAATAGCCAGGACATGGAAGCAACCTAAGTGTCCATCATCGGATGAATGGATAAAGAAGATGTGGCACATATATACAATGGAATATTACTCAGCCATAAAAAGAAATGAAATGGAGGTATTTGTAGTGAGGTGGATGGAGTTAGAGTCTGTCATACAGAGTGAAATAAGTCAGAAGAGAAAAACAAATACAGTATGCTAACACATATATATGGAATCTAAGGGAAAATAAAGGTCATGAAGAACCTAGGGGCAAGACGGGAATAAAGACACAGACCTACTAGAGAAGGACTTGAGGATATGGGGAGGGGGAGGGGGGAGATGTGACAGGGTGAGAGAGTGGCATAGACATATATACACTACCAAATGTAAACTAGATAGCTAGTGGGAAGCAACCGCATAGCACAGGAAGATCAGCTCGGTTCTTTGTGACCACCTAGAGGTGTGGGATAGGGAAGGTCGGAGGGAGGGAGACGCAAGAGAGAGGAGATATGGGGATATATGTATATGTATAACTGATTCACTTTGTTATAAAGCAGAAACTAACACACCATTGTAAAGCAATTATACTTCAATAAAGATGTTTAAAAAAAAAAAAAAAAGAATCATGACCCTCGGAGTCTTTGGTGGTTGAAACATTGTTCCTAATGTTAGGAGGATGTGGTGGAAAAGAACCATTACCCACGTTGATTCCCATGGTTCTAGACTCTGCCAATAAGGCTCTGTGACAAATTTAATTTAGAAGCATTGTCCCAACATTTCCATTCCCAGCCTCAGGGAGGATAATCTAGCCTCCTCAGTTATATTCTAAGAAATGTTGCTGAGGTCACATGGCTAAGGAAGATCTATAACTAATTCAAAATTACTCATCTGGTCAGAGTTACTAACAAGGAAGAGTGGTGATCTCAAAACCAATTGATTAATCCCTGAGCCACAGAAAAAGAAATAAATCTCTGAACCTGGCTATAGGGTTCCATCTTGCTGTGAATAATTAGATTTTCTCACATGAACAAACCAAGGAGCAGTGCCCCTCATCTTTGTCCTGAGCTAACTGTGGCTCAGAGTTAACAAAAACAACCTCAAGAAGCGCATGTGTTCGGAAAGATAAACTGATAGGAACTCGTTATTTCTATCCTCAAAGTCAGCCCTGGACAGAATCATTCGACCTGGTTCCCTCCACTTCGCCACACCTAGTCACCTCGGGCACCACTGCAGCACTGCCAGCCTCGCCTGAGACACGCTCGCAGCACTGCATGAGCCAGCCAAGCATCTGCTGAAGGCAGGTTATAATGAAGTCACGTGCAAACCCTGCCAGCACGTGGCAGCTGCTATTAAACATTAGCTCTCTCCCCAAGCCCCTGAAACAAACTGATACTTGGACTTTGAGTGGAGTCCTTTGAAGACAAAGAGCCTTCAGAACTCTGGTTCATCTGTTGGGTAGAATTCCAAACAGTCGGGTAGGCAATGAAGTGAGGGGCTTTTGTACAGGGTGACTCGGCATGTTACCCCCTCAGCTCACACTGGGGAGGCAATAAGGCCTGGTCTATAAACCAAATCTATTTAGGTCCTGCCAACCCAGCCTATGCGACTCTTGCCCCTCCTAGTGCGTTACGGAGCATCTCTCTGAAAGGGATTTCTAGAGCTCAGAGCTTTGGCTTGACTACAGAGAGTCTGAGAGCTGACTTTTAAACGACGCACTTGCAGGCCAGTTTATTTAGAGTGTGTCACGAGGGAGAGCAGGAAGCTGGGGTGGGGATACTGCCTCAAGCCTGGGTACTGGCCGGCTAAGGAATGCCAAAGTGGGAGAGGGGCGTTTCCCAGGTCACGGCCTTCAACCAGCCATCCTCGACCCCTCAGCTGACCACCTAGACTGGAACCAGTCCCGGTACTAAGACACCTTGTCTCTTTCTCTCGTGGGCCCTGGCCTACAGGAGCAACATGGGTAAAACCCTGCTGTGATTGTGGCCTCTCAGGCCAAACTCCAGGATGGACGTATCTCAAAAGCAACATTTGCAAAAGTGGCAGTTAGCAGCACTACCAGGGAAGAATGAGAATCTCCTGGTGTCAGGAGCCTGGCTTCTCAGCAGGATAAACCCCTGAGTTCTCTGCACACAAGCACTGCTGGATCGGGGGCCGTCTGCTTGCGGCCGAGCACAGAATGGTGTCTGTCACTGAGAAGCAGCTCCGCTGTCACCGGTGACCATGAAAGTCGGGGAGCAGGAAGGCCATCAGCTGTACCCCTCACTCAGCCAGGGCCGCACAGCACGCGTCTTCACCTGTCCTGGATTCTGAAACCCTTCTCCTCCCCTCTCCCTGCCCCCCTGCCCCTGCAAGGGCTGAAGAGAGAGACATAAGGGCCAGGCAGGGAGGCAAGTACACCTGGGGTTCATTAATGGCAACCCAGGGCCAACCTGGAAGGACTGGAGCCTTCCTCTTTGCTATCGGCTGACCCAACAGGCCATCTGGATTTGAACCCAGAGAAGATGTCTCCCTAGCCCACGTTCTTGAACACTGTGCTGCTCTCCTGCCCTATGGGTGCTGTCCGCATTTTCCAAACCAAGCCTGACAGATATGAGTGTACTTATGGGAGAATATGAAAGTGAGAATGTGTTGAAAATCTGGGGTAGATATCATTAAACCAACAGGGCTTGGAAGCAGAATTCTATTTCCAATATAACATAGGTGTGGGGGTGGGGCGGGCTGGAGGGAACGCTCGATGCAAGGCGCCTAGCCTCTCCAAGTGTGGTCCCCAGACCAGCGGTATCAGCACCACCTGGAAACCTGTGACAAATGCAAATTCTCAGACTTCATCCCAGGCCCGCTGCTGAATAAGAATCTGCATTTGAACAAGAGCCCCAGGTGATTCAAATATGCATAAAGCTTGAGAAGGGCTGGTCTAATGGTTTCACTTGCTCACCACCTGTGCCATCATGATGCGGCTGTTCCAGGCATATTTCGAACCCAAGGTGTTCGGCCCGTCTGAGGCTGAGGCTGTCGCTGAACTTTTCTTGTTTGATAATCACGCATAGTTACCCCAGAACACCAGATTGCCTTCAGACCAAACACTCTCCTGCCTTTGGAGTGAAGCTAGGTGGAAAGCACTCAAAGGCCTACCTTGCCCAAATCCCACCCTTCCCTCCACCCCCATCCCCTCCCCAGCCTCTTTGTCCACTTTAGCCCTTGAAGCCCCCTTTGAGTCACTCTTATAGTCTTCCATTCTCAGTTTCAACATTGGAAGGGGCCTCAAATACCAAATAAACCACTGACCCACTCCTCAGAGCCCCTTATATCATCTCAACATGTGCGCATCCGACCAAGACCCAAAACGTGCCCCATTGCAAAAAAAAAATCACCCAAGTTATCAGCTGGTACAAATTCAAGTCCCCCAAACTCCCAGCACCCAGGCCTCAGTGTGAGGGGACACTTACTTTTATTAATCCTGAACCCACTGCCGTGTGTCATAGCTGCAGCCAGTGGCAAACGGGGGCTGAAATGAGCCCGACCAGCCTAGGTGTGAGCCTTCTTTAGAGGTACGTTTGCTCTGTAGTCCTGATTAAATCACTCAGTGTCTAGACTTGAGCTATGACAGAGTCACCTGGAGGGCTTGGGAGGACACAGGTGGAGCAGCCCCTCCCCCAGAGCCTCAGCTTCAGGAAGGCTGGGTGGCACCGGGGAACGTGCATCCCTAACAAGTTCGCAGGTGATGCCCATGCTGCGAGTCGGGGACCCTACTTTGGGAGCCACTGCACTAACTGACCTCTAAGACCTCTTCCAGCCTTGAAATTGTATTTTCCCAATTCAGTCAAATAACTATTCTACATTTTTCTATTATCAGAGAGCTTACTAAAAGCGAGAGAAACTTCACCTGTCTCATTTTCACATAAATCAAATTGTGTCCCATATTTTCATTTTTTTCCCCCACTAGCTTGCCAATTCTTATTCACCTTATATAGTTCACATAGCATCCTGAATGCTGTATGCTAGACGTTCAGTAGGCAATTAATAAATCTTTTTAAATGGAATTATACAGCAGGACTAAGGTATCCACAGAAGAGAGATCCAGAATACAGAGCAGGATAAAGCCCAATGAAGGACACAGTCAGAAGTCACTCAGCTGGACCTACCAGGAGGGTAAATTATCGAAAAACCAAACTCTTTTCACCTTCCCACCTACAGTTAATCCAGCAACCAGGGGTCTTCCTAACTTTTCCATAATATGAGCAGAATTCCTTTGAGAGCTTCCAGGTAAAGAATCAAGTAAACATGATTCTTTCAGACTACCAGTTATTTGCTTATCTAGTTGTGACCCAACTTACCTAGTTCTGACATTTCTCTCAATTATGCTGCTTTTTTAAGCTTTGAGGTTTTAAATATAGTGTCTGCTGCCATCTGGTGGTAATTTCTGGTAGATGCAGGCCTAGAGATAAGCCTCTCTATAGCTCTGTAGAAACAGATACCATACCCACCCCATGGTCTCTAACATTTCTTTTCCTAGATCCTTGGGTAAAGCATGAATCCATATTAAGATTCCTGGATAACGGAATTTTCAAGAAAATGCTTAATCTGTCACTTAAAATTCCAGGCTGAAGCAAATTGTGTGGTCACAATTAAGAGCTAGAGCTGGATTCAGGCTAAATACCCCCATCCTGGCGCTTAATAGCTCTGTAACAATGGTCCAATGAATTTCTCTAAACCTTAACTTCCTCTTCTATGAAATTCGGATGTGGACGGTACCATCTTTTCAGTGCCAGTGTGAGGATTCAACTAGATAATGCATGTAAGAGCTTGAAACAGTGCCTGGCCCTTAGTAATAAGCCCCTGATACATACTCTGTTGACAGTGAAGATGATGTAAATCAGTTGTTCTCAACTCCACGCCAACCTCAGACCAATGAAATCAGAATACCCAGATACCCAAGCCCACTCTCCAGAAATTCTGATTTCACTGGTCCCAGAGTAGGGAAGGTAGAGGCAGGTACTTGGTTAGCAGGGCATCAGGATGTTTTTAAAACTCCTTGGATGATTCTAATGAAAACTACTGCAGTAAATGATCCACAGAAAAACCATGTGTTCATTTGCAGGTCACTGCAGACCGGGTGTCATCAAAATCAGTCAACAGCATTTATGGAATATTTGCTATGGACAGAGTACAAGTGGGGCATGAGAATAAAACAACACGGCCCCTACTCCATTTATGACAATGCAGATGAGAGGATGAAGTGGCAGGGAGTAGGTGGTATCATGAACAGCTGTAGATTATGGGCTGGGAAGGAGAGTTCTTGGCTTGTGGGCTTCACAGCTACTGTGAGAGAGAAAGTCCCAGAGAGAAAGGAGAGAGGCAGAGAGACTGTGGGACAGATTTGGCTATCAGGGCTAGCTGTGGAAAGAGGAGGAGTCACTGACAAGAGACAAGCTGTCCCCTCCCACACTCCCACCCCTGCCACGCAGGGGCACACACACACACACACACACATAGCCATGGGCACAAGTTGACTGAGATGCAATCGTAGGCCTGGCCCAATCAGTTTTTAAGCAATGTACTCAACCACAATGACTGATTTTTTTGTATGTTCTTTTAGTTCACTTTTTAGGATTTTAGGATTTTTTAGCATCCTTGCCAGCTTGCATTGAATTTTGCTTCGATTTTGTTAGTATTAGAAGCAGTAATAGTGCCAGCCATGCATATTGAGCCCCTGTGTGCTGGGCACCTTGAGTAAATGATAGATAAATGCACAGCTACCAACCAGAGATGACCACCCTGGACATTCTAAGGGGCTTCTTCCCCTTGGAAGGGGCATACATGTACGTGGCTGTGTGCACCCCCTTTTTATAAAGACATTGTTAGGGTCACTAGAAAGATAGTGAGGTCAATATTTTTAAATATCCATGACCTGTTAAGTTGAAAAAACAAGTGTCACAACAATATGAGCTATATAATCAATTTCTTTTTTAAATAAACATGTGTATGTTATATACGTAAATAAATATTAAAAGTTCGGAAGGATACTGTTACATAGCTGCTTCCTCTGGGAAGAGAGGAAAAACTCTTAGAGATCAAGTGCAGGATGGGAACAAAGTTTTACTTCTACTCTATGTACTTCCGTAATGTTTGAATTTTTGCAAAGAGCATATGTAAATTTTGTAACTTTTTTAAGTGTTAGGAAGAGTAGTAAGGACAGACCCTAATAAATGAATTGATATGTTGCCCATGTCTATGTACACATGTATAAGTGTGAACATATAGATTTGATTGCACCTATGTATGTATGTATAATGTGTGTCTGTACGTAGTGTGTATATGTATATAAATTACACGTAGTGTGTATGAACATTTTGTCATATTGTGGTATGTGAGAACATGTGTGTATACATAGTATATACATGTAATGTATACACACACATAAAGTTACTTTGGGCTTATGTGTTACCAAATTCTATGAAAATAGATTAAACCTTCTAATGAAATAGCAGACTTTACCTTGGAACCTCCTAAAACATTTTACATACAATAAAAGGTACTTGCTGACATTTTCCCAAAGTTGAGATGATCCAATGTTTTTCTTTGTCTCTATCATCTCCCACTAAAACAGCATATACATAAACATCGTATGCAAACAGGAACTCTTCAACTAGAGCATATTCTGGTCTGAAAAGTCTTTGGGGAAAAGTCATTAATCTGGCATTTTATTTATTAGGCCACAGTATGGCTTTTAGGTAGATTTAGAAACAAATCCCCAAATTCCTAGCTCTAAACCCTCAGACAATATATTTCTTCAAATACTGTGGTGTATGATTTGGCAACAACTCTTTGCTTTGCATTCGAATTAGCTTACTCTAAATTAAATTTCAATGCAATTTTTTAAATTATATAAGGAGAGAATTTCTGTGCCTTGGCCAATGACCCACTAATTTAAATCCCTAGTCAATACAACACAATTCCCAAGGGACAGGAGACTTGCAATAATTCTTACTGAGTTATACACATTAAACGGATGAACTTCATGGTATGTAAATTACCTCACTAAAGCTATTTTTAAATTTTTTTTTAGGTTTTTTTTTTTTTTTTTTTAGTTCATCTTAAACGGAGGCAATTCATAATCTCTATACAGAACAAACAGGTGTTTTCCGGATTGATGGCTTCTTTACTTCTTGTAATATAGGGAACCACCAGATTCCAGGGTCAGGGAAGGAATGGGGTCGAAGGGCACGACGGTGGAATCTTTCCCGAGTCACTCCCTGGAACTGCGTGGCCACACCTCACCCCAGCTGTACAAGCGCACAAACTCTTTGCTCTTCCCGCAGGAGGATTACAACCAGCTGAGACCTCTCTCCTACCCCAACACGGATGTGTTTCTGATCTGCTTCTCCGTCGTAAATCCTGCCTCTTATCACAACGTCCAGGAGGAGTGGGTCCCGGAGCTGAAGGACTGCATGCCTCACGTGCCTTACGTCCTCATAGGGACCCAGGTTCGAAGGCGGGCATGGCAGGGAGGGTCGGTCGGTGGAGGGCTTGTGAAAATGAAAAGACCCTTTCGGCATCTCCTGAACATCCTATTCTATCAAACACTATAGAAGAGTGTCTCAGATACATTAATCCTATGAACAGCCTTTATTAAGAACTGAATGATTATTTAGCCCATGGTTGAAAAGACAATAAAGCTATTTAATATGAAACAGGAAGTTTTGATGTGGCCTTTAAAAATTAATCTCTCCGCTTTTTGCTTTTAAATAACAAGTAATTTTTTAAATAGACAACCTTCTCCAGTCCTGAGCCAGAGGAATGAGGTGCAGATGTCAATTACACTTATTATATAATATTTTTTATATCTAAATCCATGATTCTTTGAAAGTCACAAAATAGGTGTGAATGTCAAAATGACCGCAGCAATCAGAAAGGCTCATTATGACAAAAATTCTTCAGGAACAGCCCTTGAAAAGGAAGACAGAAATTCATTGTTCTCTATTCCCTTTAAGCCCCCGATCTCTCAGATCTTAAAAAAACATTAAAACAGATATATACCAGATAAAGCTGTGATTGTAAAAGGCTTTAAAGTGTTTTGAAAGCTAATAAAGTTCCATAGTTTGAATCTCCAGCAGTAAGCCAGTTGCACAAATGCATTAAAGATTGTTCCAGCTTTTTATAGTTTTAAATAGATTTTGTTCTTTGCTATGTTAAAACCCAAATTACTATCCCAAAGACATATGGAAATGTAATGATACCAAAGAGCTTTATTATCTGTTTCATATGCTGCTGCTTTCTATTTCTCATTTTACATTGTGCTTCACAAAGAGAAATTTTTTAAAAAGTAAAAGAAAGGAAAATGTTTCCTAGAGAGTGTATGGACAGATAATTAATACATCCATAAATCAGAATACAGTTAATGCTTCTGCTCTGAAAGATAATTATTAGTTTGTTTAAATGAGATCTTTTGCCTTAACTCCAGACGATAGTGTCTGACCATTTGGTGGGAAAATATGTGATGGGACATGTAAACATCTTTGTATGATTTGAATCCTTTTTATAACTGGTGGGCACTAAGTTGAAAAATTAAGGCCAAAACAAAAATGCCCACACACACAAATTAGTAAAGCTGAGAAATGTGCTTACGGGACCCTAATATATGAATATATTATTTTTCCTTTAAAACACAAGCCTTTATGTGCCCACATTTACACCCATGTATGTATGCATGTGTTCACACACACTGTGAGATTTTAAAGCAACTTAAATATTTAATTAAATTATCAACCCTAATCCAAACATAGATGCTATTTTCGAAGTAGTTCTGCCTTTGAAAAGATTAATGCTTATTCCTTGAGCAAGCCCTTTGGAAATTCCTTTTTAGGACTTGCCTTCAGAGCCTGCAGCACATTTGTTAGAATATACTCACAGGTGGCAAATTTTCATCCCTTTGAGGGTGAAGATTTGGTTTGGAAACTGTGCCCCCTCAAAAAAAAAAAAAATATATATATATATATATATATTCAGAGCCAGGAAATAAACTATTAGATAATGAGTAGTATAACCAGGGATCAAATGAGGCATCACCGTACAGTAGTAAGACTGATTGATTATTTTGTATATCCTATAAGTGGGACCTAGAATTAAACAGGAAATTTCAAAAACATTTGCAACAGCTACAGAATCATTCGAATCAGCTCCCAGGGTAATAGCTTTGAAGGGGAAACTCTAAGGAAAGCCTGGTGTATACACTTACAAAGAACTCACTCTAATTTTTAGACATAATATGGCCATGTGTATGTGCTTCCTTAAAGAAAATTCATAGGTGTCAAGGGGAAAAACATCTCTATTATGTCACAGTTTTAAACATCTGGTGAGGCCTGAAAAAATAAATAAGTGTATCACATGTGTGTTTTTTGCCAGATTGATCTCCGAGATGACCCCAAAACCTTGGCCCGTTTGCTGTATATGAAAGAGAAACCTCTCACTTATGAGCATGGCGTGAAGCTTGCAAAAGCGGTACCGATTTGAATTTCATTTTAAATGGGTGCTGAGAGAAGAGTTTGCTGTATGCTTTGGAATGGAAGAACGACATCGGCTTTTGCTTTAAAATACAATGTGTTCAGAGTCATCTCTCTGCTTTATACTCTCCCCTCTATTCTCGTCAGGCTGGGAGGGACCATTTGGTTAACATTCTTGTCAGCCGGCACTGTCTGTTTTTCATTAAGAAACTTGGTGAATTTAAACAGCTGAAGCACTTATTATTTGATTTAGCAACCTCTAAAATTACCCATTTGCCATATTAAGTATGAATAATGGGAATCATTAGATATATATTTGTAAATTTCATTGCTTATTATCCATGTGACTCATTTAAATGACTCCATAAAAGGCATTTTGTGATTTTCCTGGGAGAGACTTCGATTTCCATCTGGCAGGGTTATATTTGTTCAGTATTTCTCACCCTGTAATGAATAGCCACTTAGAGAGGCTGGATTTTGTCACAAACAGCATCTTAAAAGAGTAACATAGACCAAAAGGTAACTAGTTGGAGAATCCAAGTGGCTATTCGACAGATAATAGCTACTTGCTCACAGCTGGAACAGTTTCCACAGACCTTTCTTCATTCTTAAGAGCTTAACAGTGATTTTGTTGGGCAAATGATTCAGACCAAGTCTTTGTCTCCCATTTACCACCAAGATGCGTACAAAGGCAGACACTAAAATGAACACAAGAGGATGAGGTACCATATGCAAGAGGAGGGTTATAAATCATATTTCCATAACCTCCTCATTGATTTAGTCACAAACCCATCAAGCCCTGCCAGAGGTTTCAGAAATTCCTCTTTTACTTTCTAAAGTAACTAACCCTGCAAATGTATGCCCTGGGGCAGAGTTAGGGGTCCCTCTTTTAAATAGGTCAAGAATAACATTAACTACCAATTCTTTGTGAATAAAAATGCATGCATTTCTCTTATTAAAACTTTCTTATAGGCAACAAAATTAAGCGATACACTCGAATAGAAATGGGTTAAAGTTATGTTTTATGGATGCAATATATGAGAACATCTTACAAATATTTGAGAAAGTTAACGCTTCCTACCTCTATGGATAGTAATGTCAGAACCAGCAGTGTGAGCCATCGATTGTGTTCTCACTAAGCACTTTACAAGCTCTGTCTATTTCAGCCTCATGCTCACCCTCAGGCACATAGTCCTGGTCTCCTCTTACAGGTGACGCAACAGAATCTTAGGGAGATGAACACGTTTGATTCATACAGCTGATAATAACACAATAAAACAACTCTAAGCCAGCTCTGTGGACGTCATCCCCATGCACCTGACCTTGTGTAAACTCTCCTCCAGCCATTTGTTTTTCCTCCTATAAGATGGGCATACATCTACAGGTTCTTCTACCTTTTCTTCACACATCCAGCTTCCATTCTCTCCCTAAGGTACATAAATATATAGCTCCATAAATGATTGTATGTGATTCCCAGCTAGGCATTTTTCACAAAAAGGAGGTCCCGGAAGCCTCCTTTTTGCAGGAGCTTGTTTTCTGTGTCTCTTGCTTCTGGCCTCTCTCCCACCACCATCCTGTCAGTGTCCTAGACTGACTTCTCATTTGGGAAGTCGTTTTTTCCCTCTGAGAAGAAGTTGTTCCAAAGCCTCCCATCTCATTTCATATTTATTTTAGGAACAATGGCTGAGTTCACCACTTCATTGCCTTTTGCCAGTTTCTCCTAGCAACTGCTCTCAGATACTGAGAGAATCATGTTTAGCTAACAAAATCCAATTTAGAAGAAAACCAAGCAAGAGTTTAACTTGTTTCATCACAATTCGTGTAATTATAGAGATGCTTTAAGTTTCTCTGCTCCCTGACTTTCCTGTCAAGTAGTTTATAATAACAGCTAACATTTATGGAGTGTTTGCCGTGGGCTGGGTTTCATGCCAAGCGCTTTACATGCTTTGTCTTAATTAATCCTCACAGCAACCCCCTGAGGTGTATATATTATTACCTCCACTTTCCTAGAGGAAACTGAGGCTCAGAGAGACTAAAGTCACACCACTTGAAAGTGGCAGAGCCAGGATATGAAACTGTGCTTTAACCACCATGCTCTTCTGCTTCCCTCCTATAATCTGAAAAGAAACCCTTAGGTTTGGGGCTTCTTTGTTTACAGACTGAAGCCCCATATTTAATGTGTATATTCTCCCCATAGCTTAAAGGCTTTGCAAGTTCAGATTTTTTTATATCTTTTTGTTCAGTACTTTTCAATTTCCAAAACATTTTTTATCTATCATCTCTTTTTGGACTCAAAGGGCATTTTATTTATAAAGGACATTTTCATATTGTACATATTTCCAGTTCTTTACACTCCAAAGTCAACTACATTTACATAAATGTTTTATATCAATTTATAATAAATATTCATTGTTATCCCTTTACTTGTTTTATCCTCCCTCTTCCCTTCATTATTGTGTTTTTTAATCTTCAGCCTACTTTTCCCATGCTTTTCTCATTTGTGTATGTCCATACTGCCACTGGACTTATTTGGCAATAACTGATACCTAATATGTGTCACTTTAGCTCTAAGATGATACTTTTGTGCATTCTCTTTCCCAATTCCATTGGATACAACCTAAACATGATTTTCTAAGCTCAGACTTCCTAAGGTATTTCTTGATAAAACACCTGACCGTCTTTCCTTTTTTGGTCTTTGGCCTCTCTTGGGCCTCTCCTGCCATCTTCTTCACCCTGTGCCTTTTTTATTGCTGTTCTCACTCTTTGTCTTAGCACCTGTTTCCCCCTGGATTTTTATCTTGCACCAGTGGGGTTTAAAGCAGCAAAACTGCAGCAAAAATCCTGTCATCAATGCTCATGGAGTCTTTAGTACCCTCCCCCTGACTGCAAGAGTCACAATTACCTTCCTTGTTTTGTGTGCCGGCCATTTCCTCTTTCTCCCAGGTCATTAGAAATCAGTCACTTCACCGCTAGGGTCTGGGCTACAGAGGTGAGAGAGAGATAGCCCCTGCCCTCAAGAAACCCACAGGCCAGAAGATGAGAGAGATAGACAAACAAAAGTACACCAACTGAACAAATACAACAGAAAGGTACACAAAGGGCTGAGGTAACAGAAAGGAGAGAGTGATGGACACATTCAGGGGAGGAGGACTCAGAGACGATTTCTTGGAGTAGTTGAGAACTGAGCCAGGTTTACAGGATAGGAACAAGTTTGTCAAATGGACAAAGTTAGGGGACTGGGGAGACGAAATTCCAGATAGGGAAACCAATACATGCAAGTAATGGGCCAAATTTCACCCACAAATGTTTTGATCAACCCACACAGGTATTTTTGATGTGATTTAGTGGTCAACACTGAACAATCTGGAAACTTTATGTAAATATACACATTTCTAGCTTCTTTTAAAAAATCAGTACATCCGGCAGCACTATCCAGCGTTTCCTCATCAACTGCAACTTTTCAACAGTCTTTTAAACAATGTATATACCCTTCAGTAAGCCACAGTCCCCACCACTCCATAATAACCTACACTCAAGCAGTGCCCTCACATTACCCACCCTTGCATTGGCAAATTCTGCCAGTTCTTGAAAAAAACATCAGCAGCAAATGCATGCAGCCTGGAAACCCTTCTCCTCTTTCAGCAATTTGGTCATAATGTTGATTTGTTGAGATGGAAATTCTCTCACAAGCTATTTGGCTCCTTTTCCTTTGCTTGGCTCTCAAGTTGCCCTCTCGCTGCATGTACCCTTCCTAGTTCTTAAATAAGAAATAAGGAACTTCTCTGCTATTAGCCATTCCTTAAGATACAAGCCCACTCTGTTCATTCTACTGACATGTCTTCTCTCCATTTACAGGAACTGCCTTACTTTTCCTTCTCTTCTCTCACTACTGTCACTCAGCCCATAACAGCATCTCCATTTGTTCGTTAGTTTTGCTCTTTCAAACATATTTCTTTACACTTGCTAGAGAGAGCACAAGAGACTGGTTAAGACCCTGGCTCAAGAGACAGACAAATTCAAATCTCTGCCATTTTCTTAGTTGTGTGGCCTTAGAGAGGTTACCTAACCTCTCTGGACATCAGTTATCTGAGCTGCAAAGGAGAATGGTGATAGACTTACCTCCCGATTGAATGAGTCAATGTACCATGAGATCTAGCTCAGCAAGCTAGAGTTGTTGAAACTGTGTCCTCTCAGACACGTCTGCAGCTGGAAAGACCTCTCCACCTTTATTCTTTCCAGTTATACCTTATCTTGTTCTAGAACGTGTCCCACCTCCATGAGGACCATCTGGAAGAAATACTAGGTTTTCTTCCACTTGATTGGTCATTGTGAATTTGTTTGCCTGTTTTCTAATTTCTTCTTGTCAGACTCAAAATGTTCTCTACACCTCTGAAAAATTTCCCAGCATCTGAGACAATAAGTTTTAGCTTTTATAAAGTTAGCAGGGAGGTGTTCTCTCAGTTTACATTTCTCAATCTCTAGTTTGTTCTTGAAAACACATCATTTTGGTAAAGCATGTCCCAGATTGCTAGCATGTGTATCTAAACAAAGATCTGTGAATCCTGAGCGCTTACAGATGGGTTCTAAATATTTGACTGTGTAGATCACTTTGCTCCAAAAGGCAGATGAAGTTGCTGCTGTAAGAGAGGTTGTATTTCCTTGGGATGGTTTTCCATTTTGCATCTTTGAGGGCACACATTTTTTCTTCAGCAGTCCCTATAACATGGCTGCGCCTTTTCCCTGAACCTGAATAAATTCTCCTCTCTGACCCTCAGAGCCCTTGAACCATGGTTAACAATACTCATCTCACAACTGGGTTCTGGTTCTCACACATATTTCCCAAATCACACCCAAAATCTGTTTGCTACTTTTCCTGGAACTATCAGTACAAAATAATGTTATATTAACCCAGTTATACAATAATGCCTTGATCTGCTGTTTCATTACCTTCAGAAATGTCTGAATTGGGAAAGACAAGTTTGGACTCCTCCTGCACCATCAAAAGACAAACTCTGACACGCTGTCAGCAGCACTGTGGGATGGGGGGTGAGGGGGTGGGGAGAGGGGACAGGAGGAGGAGAGAGTGTGCTCGCCCGTCTTGCAGGACCAGACAGTCCAGAACTCCACGTGTGAGCCCAGAGCAGCCCAGCTCTCCTGTAATTTCCAGAATCAACTGAGGCTTGTGATCATTAGTGGGGAGGTATTCCGGATGGAACAGCCCCACAGTGCTTTCTGTGTATTTTTTCAGGATGACTGACAAGAGCCAGCACATTACAAGCACTCATTCAGTTGACACATTCACTAGATTAGTGTGCTTTTCACATGTGTTCGTATCGAATACCGAACACAATCCCAAAATGTGACAGATGACATTTCAGAACATTATTAGGAAAAATTTCTCTATCCTTTATCCCTCTCTTGCATTCAATTGTTTTTAATTATATTAAAAAGCCATATTCTAATCCAGACCATGGTCAAAACGAAACCATAAAATAAGTTATCAATATCTAACATCTTTTCTTTGAGTATTTTCCTTTGGCTCATACAGTAACCATTAACCATACAGGAAAAAAGCAAGTGCATAATATCTGGATGCCACCAGAACAGTTTTACCTCATGCTTAGCTTTCTTATCTGTGGACTTTCAAACAGGTAGGCAGCTTCATTTCATTAACTGTCAGCTTGACCAGCTTCTTGCAGTGTTGAGTGACGAGGGTCACAGTTTCCGTCATGGAACTAGGAAAATAACACACATCAAGTGACCCAGATGCTAGGTCTAGATCATTTACTTTCTAGTTGGATGTCCTTAAACAGTACATTTCACCTTCTGGGGCTGTTCCCACTCTATTCTAAGCTAAGTCACCAGTCCCTTTAATACACACATTACAAACTGGCTGGTTGCTGCCAAAGACATCCCACATCAGCAGCTTGCTTGGACCACAGAGTGTTTTTAAATTGGTAAATATTAACTAAAATCCAAATGTCCAAGTCCTCTTGAAAAATACAAAGATGGCAGTGATGAACCAACGTTCCTGCCTGGCAACAGTTGCCTAAGCCGAGTAGACTACCAGCTCTGGAGGGGGTGTTTACTTCACAGGCCACCACAGACTCTACCTCTTCCTGTTGTCTGGCACCAGCGCTGCTTTACTCAGTTACATAAGCTACTGGCCCTAATCGGCATGTGATTTTGCTACCCTGTTTTAGTCATTTATCTGTTGTTGGTTTCCAGGAGCTCACCATCCAGCCATCCTCTTCTGAGTACACTGTAATTTTTCAAAGTTATTCTTATAATGTAAAGCATACAATAGAAGCATTTATCCAGATATCCTTAATATTAAAAGGTCCACATCAAACTCTTAGCTCATATTGAGCTTGGGAGCAATTAAAACCCCGGGTCTCCCTCACATGAATTATCTCATGAAGTTGACTGCCAACTTCTGGTCTGCTCTACCCTGCAATTTTTATAATGAGAATCTATGGCTCTGGCCTGAATTTTTATATTTCTCATAGGGATCTTGTGATTATCAAATACATCATAATATGAAATCATCAAAAGCTTTGAAACAAAGCCCTAAGCAAGCACAAAATATTTCCTCATTTAAATACACATAGGCTGTATACTGACAAGGAGGATGTCTGTGTCAGTAAATGCATTTTATGATTTTTATTTTTAATGTTTTGGAGTTTAACTGCTTAAAGATATGCCTTTTAATGTATCTTAAAACTGAATAATATGACCAATCAGATATTACTTTGCTGAGAGATACCTTGTCAGAAGAGCATTTTAATCAAGAATGACCTATAAAACCATATCACCCACTCTCTTTCTATGTGCTTTATTAACCAAGTTGACACCTTGACCTACTATATACAGAAGGGAATATGTTTCGCTTGCACCAGATTTACATGTTCTGCATACAAATGAGAAGGTACTAAAAACAACATCATGTACCCTGTTGTTCACAATATATATTTAAACCATATCATTGGTTTGAATCCTCTCTTAATTTTTATATTTTTTATATTCTTATATTTAGGAATAAATGGTTATGGATCACTTTCAGAATCTGTTGCTTATCAAAAGCAATCCACAATCGTTTATTATTAATATCAGAAAGCAAAAAAATATAAAAATACCAAAACTCAGGATAGCAGATGCAAATTGAAATGCAGAAGAAAAAGACATGATCCAAACCATCCCCCAGGCTGTTTGTGAGACAAGCAGCAGCGGCACTTGGCTGAGCAGCGGGCAGACACCGCTGTGCTTTTCTCTCTTTTTCTCCTCTCATGCCTTTCTCTCTTGTGTGTTTAAGATTGGAGCACAGTGCTACTTGGAATGCTCGGCCCTGACTCAGAAAGGTCTCAAAGCCGTTTTTGATGAAGCGATCCTCACCATTTTCCATCCCAAGAAAAAGAAGAAACACTGCTCCAAGTGTCACAGCTGCTGTTTAATTATCTGAGGTAGCTTGAGACCCACCTCCACCGCATCTAAGGGTAAGAATGGCAGCCAACCTCCGAGACCCAACTCAAGCCAAAAGGAGGGCATGACCAGAGAGGAAGTCCCTGACACAGAGGCTTGCTCCTCCGCCCTGTGAGCCCTCCCAAACACGGCACACTATCAGCCAACTGCCACATCCTCCCTACCAGCCAGAAGCACCCACGTTGCACACTCTACGAGAATGCTGAGCCCGGATTGCAGCCCGTGCCACTGCTGACCACGTAGGAAACAAAGTCAAAAGCCATCTTGCATTTTTCACCGCCCCCTCCAAGAACATGAAGCTGATAGGAAATCATCACAGGAAAAACAAAAAAAAGAACTCGGTTCCTGTATTGGTGGCCTTACTTGATGTCTTTTACAAAACATGGGAATATACTACTAACCTTTTTTTTTTTTCTGAATCTGCTCTTCTACTATGTGTCCTACATTCATTTGTATTATTTTAAGAAACTTACTAATTTACCAGTTTACTCAGGCCTTATAAATCCACACCAAATTAGCCTAAAGACAAAGGGTTTTATATCCATTCCTATTTCAGCATGTTTCTACCAAAGCTATTAAAACCAACACGTACCTCTGAACGCCTAACTATAAGGAGATACAAGAAAATGTTGAAACTTTTGGAAATATATGGAGCCATAATTTTTGAAACTGATTGAAAGAAAACACCATCTGAATTATTGCAGGTCCACATTTTTTGCCTAAGATTCACCCCAGGTGTGCTTCCGTTGATAGGTAGCCTTATTTTTTCCACATTATATTGTGATGGAAAATTGCAAATGAACTGTGTTTAAGAAAGTAGTATTTCTGCTTTTCAGTCAAACTGATTGGGGAGAGAATGTGGCAGACCTATATTTTAAAAGATTCTTTATTCAGCAAAGTGAACTTTCCCGCTCCCTCCCTTCCCCATTGCATGCCCCTTTCCTTTCTTGATTTCACACTCTCTCCCACGCCCAATAATAACTTTATTCCAAAGAAGGATCGGGCCATGGGGCGTGAAAAAGTTAAGTGTTTAAAAGTGCCCAAAGCTTAAGCAAAGTGCCTCAATTTTCCCTCTCACTTCAACTGAAAGTGCTTCTCTCCTTGTCCATGGGAGCTCCCATTCTTTTTAAATGATATTTTCCAAGTACAACTGGTACTAAAATATTGCCCCTCCCTATTTCCTGTACTCATTGTCCCAAATGTGTATTTCAGGGCTAGATCCATGGGTACCAAGCTCTGGATCCCCTGCTTCTAAAATGATATGCTCCATGGAACAGGGACTTTGGCCTTGGGGAATTGACTCTTCCAAACATCCAGGGATTCTTGTATCACAGAGTGAGTTATTTCCTAGCTTTTAATTAGAGACTGTGAAGGCTTACTAATTAGTCTTATTTGCTTAGTTACTCTGGAAACACCCAGGTAGGCACTTTATTTTTTATTTCAATTGCATAAGCAGAGTGCCTCTTTGCAGCATGAAATTACACAAATTTTAGTTTAAGAATTTCCAGATTCACACTCCTGTTGGAAAAATCCAGTTTTCCCAGTTCCTTCTGCTCCTGGAGGAAGCACATTAAAAAAGAAGTGTATGGTGTGGGTCTTCTCTGTTAAGACCTTCCATGAAACCCCCTCAGTTTTGGGGGTTTTGTTTGTTTGTTTAGAATTTTTGAAATGTGCTTTCCTTACTACATTTCAAGTTTTATTTCCCTTCTCCCCTATCTAGTTGCTAAACATTTTCTTGAACACACACACATCCCCCAACCTAAAAGAAAACGGGAGTTTTGTAAGTCAAAGCTTGACATTTAGAGAAAACAATGACTTTCTCTCTTTGTAAATGGAAATCAACCATGTATAAACTGTAACTCTGCAGAGGTTATGAATTCATCCTTTACAAACAATAATGAGCATTTAGCCCTATAATAAATGAAGTGCCGTTAGCTGGTTTTGTTACGTTATTGTGTGGTCGTGTCTTGCTAAAGAGCCACTCCTCACATCTCATTGATGTGGATGAAAAATTGAGAGCAGTATGTTTGCTCGGCCAAGGAGAATTTTCCAGATGTGTGCACTCAACAGGCGAACGGTTCCCCAGGCCATCACCTCCCTAATGGGCCACAGAGATTAACTTGTTCATAGTGGGAGATCTCTCTCTCACCGGGAACCAGAACCTGGAGAGAGACTGTTAGTGTCTGTGTGGCGCACAGGCTCTTAGCAGGCTTATGAGCTAATTGTTGAATAAAATAATGAAGAACAAAGCAACCTAAATGTGTTAATGTCATTCCACCAAATTAATCATGTATTCCCTGTTTCATGGCGATTGGTAGTTCATTTCACTTAAAAAAAAAAGTGTTTTCTGCCATAAGATTGAATAAAACTATATTCTGAAACCAAAGATAAAAAGACATAGAAATCTCAACAAGGATCCTTTAAAGGTCTACACTATCTTCCAAAGTCAAGAAGGGGCAGCTGATCTCCATTGGAGGGTAGAGTCTTAACTTTTCAGAGATAGAAGAAGCTATAGTCCAATCCCTTCATTGTACAGATGAGAAAACTCAAGCCCAGATGAGTTAAAAGAGATGTGTTGCAACAAAGCTGGGACAGATCTCAGCTTTTCTGCTTCCCATCCAGTGCCCTTCAACTCCATACTATAATCTATTCATTATCAGCATATTAAGTTGGAGTTTTGTAGGTGTATTACCCGAGTTATATCTGTTTATCCTATAGATCCTAGCCACATTTCAAACACATGGCATGGGCCACTAGAATAAGATAATCCATCAAACTAGTAATAACCTACAGACAAGAATCTGATCTACATGCTAATATGCCTGGAATCCGGAATATACAATGTAATGTAATCTCAATCTAACGGCTTAATCAAATAGCTAGTTTGACAGATTTTTTTTTTTTTTTCAGTCAGATGGTGGGTTGTTTGGTAGAATTAATAGACTCCTTTGGAAACACAAAAGGACTAAGACACAAATCAGAGCTGTGTTAACAGGAAAATTCTGGGCTGCTTTCTGCCAAGTAAATTTATATTCAAAGAGCAATTACTGAATGCAGTAACTACATCCACCCTAAACCAGGCAGCACTAAACTGGGAAATCAAAAACTGAGTCATACACATATGAGAGGATGAGAGATTTGGTCCTGAGACTTTAATAAAAATATGTTTGATCATGACATGCAAAGAACCATTTGAAAGATTTCCAGTCTATAAGAGAGGTACCGGATGAAGTGGCTGTAACCATACACAACTTTCATAGAACACCAGTAAGGAAATAATATTCAAACGGTAGTAAAGAGGCAGTCACAACCACATTCACAATTCCAGGAGAAAATTTTAAAAAGTTAGCCCAGAATTTGAAGCCAACAAAAATATCATTAGGAGTGTTGGTTCCTATGAGCAATAACCACGCAAAGTAGAGAGTCTTCAAGAAGAAATATTTGATTTGAGGTCAGCCTTAAAGAAGCAGTATTGCATTCATAAAGGCAAACTCATCCATAAGACCAAAGTGATGGAAGATTAAAAATCAAGGTTTAACTTTAAAGGAATGTTTGACACCATGCTGGAGATGATTAACCATTTATGTCTTCATTTTTAAATCTACCCCTATGTTTAGAGGCCAGAATGCAAAATGTGCATTCTCTTCAACAGAGAGAACCCCAGGTCACCAGCTATTCTCGTGAGTCATTGAGTATAATGACTCAAGTACAAATAAGGAAACTCAAGAAAACATTTTCATTTCAAGGACCATTAGAAACAGAAAAAAAAAAAAGAGAGAGAAGGTCAGGGAAACTGAATTTCTTGCAAAGGAAGTTAGGTACTTTTAAACAGGAAACATTTAGAGAATGGAGAAAAAAGCTATAACCAAATACAAGGCAAAAACACATAGCTGACAATTCTCCCAGGGAATTGCTAACCTCTGACTGGTCTCTAGAGGCATAGGGAAGAAAGCAGGACCATTCACATGAAGAGCATTCCATGTTTCTGGGTATCTAAGCAGAGTCAGCCAACAGAGTTAATCGTGTGATAATCCTAGATAATTCCACCTCGTGATTCATTAAAAATGGATGAAATGCTGGACAGTGCTCTTTGGGTCTTAAATAGCAGTGCAGGTCATTCCCCTCACACCTTCTCTGTCAATATGGAGCAGGCAGTCAAGGGAAACTTACTGAGAAATATGAGTGAATAAATTATTTTGAAAGTTTCCTTGAGAATGAATGTGACTTAAAACCTGCAAAGGATGACTGTGGGATATCTGGAAAGACAGTTACTTGTATGAAGGATATTTATTTATCTTGGCAGAATATCTCTAATTGCATTGAAAATGCACAACAGCATTACCTTCCTAAAATTAAAACATCTCTAAACTGCAAAACAAAATAAAATAAAATGTACAACAGCAATAACGGAGTACCAAAATATGAGATAAAGCAACAATTCATGGTGTTTACATGGTCAACAAAGACCAGAAGGGAAATTAAAGCTCCAAGCTCTACGCAGAGGCGCATCAGGCATTAGAGGCTCAGCCCTGCTCTTTGGAGGTCTCTTGGGGTTAGGACAGGAATGAGTCAAGGAGGGTTTGGCTCATCTGCGAATTCGGAGGGTGCAAGTTCAGTAACAGTTCTTGGCTTTTAACTTCCACTACAGGAAATTAGAGGAAAAGCTGCATGATTAATCTTGGTCATAATCTATGTTTTTTTTCTCCTTAGGGAATATTATGTTAAAATCCAGAGTCATTTTGTGCATGTTTTAAACATGTTCTACCCTGGTAATTTCATTTTATTCTGAGTTCTGCAGTGACTCAGAAACTTCATGATACTGTAGCTGGTGTGATTTTGTTGTATTTTCAGCCATGTCCTCCAAGCCTCCCAGTATATGCAGTTATCTTTGATGAACAGGACCTGATCAGTGTTTCAGGGGATGTGATATCTGGGGTAATCTGAGGAGAGGGTCCATAAGGCCCAGAGCTGAGTCTCACCTAGAAGCCATAGTAGCTTCACCTCGCAGAGACCCTGAACAAGGCAGTCTTTTGAGTTTATGTTAATTCTTTGGAGAAAAAATAGAAACTCTTTCATGGCAGGGTGGTATGTTTAGGGTAGCTTTGTAAATATGCACCTAAAAGTATCACCACCTGCTCTTTTTTAAATCAATTTTTGTAAGCAATCGGATTTTTTCTGGTAGAGGGGCTGTGGGCAGAAGCTTAATGAATTCTACATTCTCCTCAATTTAAACCTGGTTTAAATTGCTTTTTACTCTGAGTACACAGTAATTGCTGTTTAAGTACATCTCAGCAGAGTTTTATCCCAATGGAAATGGTCCACACTCCTCCCCATGTAATCTCTACAGAGGAAATGATAGACAAGGGGAGAATGGCTGACCTGCTCACGGATTGCCTTTCTTACAATCTGCTTCTTATGTATTCTGTGTATACTTTTCATAATTAATGGAATATTATTTCATGTACTCTAACCTTGCAGTTTATCTTGTGCCATGTACTTTTAATTCATTTAACAGTCTTTTTTTCCTACTGTCATTTCTGGGTTATCTGAAGGTGTCCCTACCAGCCACTCAAGAAAACTGCCTTCCCCAGGCCTCTGTTAGAATGGGAAATTTGCTACTCAAAGTGTAGTCTGGGAACTAATAGGATGGGCGCTACCCAAGAGATAGTTAGGACTATAGAATCTCAGCCCCAGGCCAGACCTACTGAATCTGAAGCTGTATTTTAATAAGACCCCCAGGTGATTTATGTGCACATTAAAATTTGAGAATACTGGCCTATGAGACAACAAAAAGTTTATCATCAGTTTTTACACCCAAATATGTAGCTGCCAAGATGACGAAACCACCAGCTTCGCCTGTCTCTCTGATGCTACCTATTGGGTATTCCTTAGGCTAATATTTGAGCTGTTTACATTTACTGGATGAATAAACAGGCTTTCAGGAGTCCTTTCTTTTACTTGTCATGTGCTTCCCAGCTGCAGAAACAGCATATTTTGGAATCAAAAGCAGAAAAGCAGCATCTGGTTTGAAAGATCTGATAAATCTAAAGTACTTCTTTTCTGAAAGTCTTTCTGGTGTTTCTAAGGGAGAGAAAAAATGCCCTCCAAAATTATTTTCCATGAAGAAATAAGAAAGAGACCAGTGTCCTTGTCCCCAGACTGAGGCACTGCAGCCCCCGCCTCTGCAGGAGACCCTCCAAAACCAGCAGCCTCCAATCATCCAGTCACCTAACTTTGATAATTCAGGCAATCTGCAAAAGAAGCTTGTGCCCTTTGTCACGATATTAAACTCCTACCTAGCCCACAAGTCGGAGAAGATGAAAGAGGGAAGCTGGATGGGAGCTGACGGAGTTGTCTCCTGAACGACAGCCCCAAAACTACAGGTTCCGCAACCAGGGATAGAACCCACACCCCCTGCAGTTGCAGCACAGAGTCTTAACAACTGGACCAGCAGGGAATTCCCCTGATTTACAATTTCATAGGATAGTAGGGGTCATGTGGCTGACAGGGTCTTGGTGCTCCAGCCAGGTGTCAGGCCTGTGCCTCTGAGGTGGGAGAGCCGAGTTCAGGACATTGGCCCGCCAGAGACCTCCCGGCTCCACGTAATATCAAACGGCAAAAGCTCTCCCAGAGATCTCCATCTCAACGCAAAGATCCAGCTGCACTCAACAACCAGTAAGCTACAGTGCTGGACACCCTATGCCAGTCAACTAGGAAGACAGGAACACAACCCCACCCATTAACAGAGAGGCTGCCTAAAATCATAATAATCATAAGAAGGTCATAGACACCCAAAAACACACCACCAGATGAGGTCCTGCCCACCAGAAAGACAAGATCCAGCCTCATCCACCAGAACACAGGCACCAGTCCCCTCCACCAGGAAGCCTACACAACCCACTGAACCAACCTTAGCCACTGGGGGCAGACACCAAAAACAACGGGAACTACGAACCTGCAGCCTGCGAAAAGGAGACCTAAAACACAGTAAGTCAAGCAAAATGAGAAGACAGAGGAACACACAGCAGATGAAGGAGCAAGGTAAAAATCCAGCAGAACAAACAAGTGAAGAGGAAATAGGCAGTCTACCTGAAAAAGTATTCAGAGTAATGATAGTAAAGATGACCCAAAATCCTGGAAATAGAATGGAGAAAATACAAGAAACGTTTAACAAGGACCTAGAAGAACTAAAGAGCAAACAGTGATGAACAACACAATAAATGAAATTTAAAACTCTCTAGAAGGAATCAATAGCAGAATAACTGAGGCAGAAGAATGGATAAGTGACCTGGAAGATAAAACAGTGGAAATAACTACTGCAGAGCAGAATAAAGAAAAAAGATTGAAAAGCATTGAGGACAGTCTCAGAGACCTCTGGGACAACATTAAATGCACCAACATTCGAATTATAGGGGTCACAGAAGAAGAACGGAAAAAGAAAGGGACTGAGAAAACATTTGAAGAGACTATAGTTGAAAACTTCCCTAATATAGGAAAGGAAATAGTCAATCAAGTCCAGGAAGCACAGAGAGTCCAATACAGGATAAATCCAAGGAGAAACATGCCAAGACACATATTAATCAAACTATCAAAAATTAAATACAAGGAAAAAATATTAAAAGCAGCAAGGGAAAAACAACAAATAGCATACAAGGGAATCCCAATAAGGTTAACAGCTGATCTTTCAGCAGGAACTCTGCAAGCCAGAAGGGAGTGGTAAGACATATTTAAAGTGATGAAAGGGGAAAAACTACAACCAAGATTACTCTACCCAGCAAGGATCTCATTCACATTCGATGGAGAAATTAAAACCTTTACACACAAGCAAAAGCTAAGAGAATTCAGCACCACCAAACCAGCTTTACAACAAATACTAAAGGAACTTCTCTAGGCAGGAAACACAAGAGAAGGAAAAGACCTACAATAACAAACCCAAAACAATTAAGAAAATGGTAATAGGAACATACATATCGATAATCACCTTAAATGTAAATGGATTACATGCTCCAATCAAAAGACATAGACTAGCTGAATGGATACAAAAACAAGACCCGTGGGCTTCCCTTGTGGCTCAGTGGTTAAGAATCCACCTGCCAATGCAGGAGACGTGGGTTCGAGCCCTGGTCCGGGAAGATCCCACATACTGCAGAGCAACTAAGCCCTTGAGCTACAACTACTGAGCCCGTGTGTCACAACTACTGAAGCTGGTGTGCCTAGAGTCCATACTCTGCAACAAGAGAAGCCACGGCAATGAGAAGCCTGCATACCGCAAAGAAGGGTAGCTGCCGCTTGCAGCAACAAAGACCCAATGCAGCCAAAAATTAATTAATTATTTTTTTTAAAAAAAGAAGACCCATATATATGCTGTCTACAAGAGACCCACTTCAGACCTAGGGACACATACAGACTGAAAGTGAGGGGATGGAAAAAGATATTCCATGCAAATGGAAATCAAAAGAAAGCTGGAGTAGCAATTCTCATAACAGACAAAATAAACTTTAAAATAAAGACTATTACAACAGACAAAAAAGGACACTACATAATGATCAAGGGATCAATCCAAGAAGAAGATATAACAATTGTAAATATTTATGCACCCAACATAGGAGCACATCAATATATAAGGTAAATGCTAACAGCCATAAAAGGGGAAATCAACAGTAGCACAATCATAGTAGGGGACTTTAACACCCCACTTTCACCAATGGACAGATCATCCAAAATGAAAATAAGTAAGGAAACACAAGCTTTAAATGATACATTAAACAAAGTGGACTTAATTGATATTTATAGGACATTCCATCCAAAAACAACAGAATACACATTCTTCTCAAGTGCTCATGGAACATTCTCCAGGATAGATCATATCTTGGGTCACAAATCAAGCCTTGGTAAATTTAAGAAAATTGAAATCATATCAAGTATCTTTTCCGACCACAAGGCTATGAGACTAGATATCAATTACAGGAAAAAATCTGTAAGAAATACGAACACATGGAGGCTAAACAACACACTACTTAATAACCAAGAGATCACTGAAGAAATCAAAGAGGAAGTCAGAAAATACCTAGAAACAAATGACAATGAAAACACAATGACCCAAAACCTATGGGATGCAGCAAAAGCAGTTCTAAGAGGAAAGTTTATAGCAATACAATCCTACCTCAAGAAACAAGAAACACCTCAAATAAACAACCTAACCTTACACCTAAAACAATTAGAGAAAAAGGAACAAAAAAACCCCAAAGTTAGCAGAAGGAAAGAAACCATAAAGATCAGATCAGAAATAAATGAAAAAGAAATGAAGGAAATGATAGCAAAGATCAATAAAACTAAAAGCTGGTTCTTTGAGAAGATAAACAAAATTGATAAACCACTAGCCAGACTCATCAAGAAAAAAAGGGAAAGATGGCGGAAGAGTAAGACGCGGAGATCACCTTCCTTCCCACAGATACAGTAGAAATACATCTACACGTGGAACTGCTCCTACAGAACACCCACTGAATGCTGGCAGAAGACGTCAGACCTCCCAAAAGGCAAGAAAATCCCCACGTACTTGGGTAGGGTAAAAGAAAAAAGAAATAACAGAGACAAAAGAATAGGGACGGGACCTGCGCCAGTGGGAGGGAGCCGTGAAGGAGGAAAGGTTTCCAGGCACTAGGAAGCCCCTTTGCGGGCAGAGACTGTGGGTGGCAGAGGGGGGAAGCTTCGGAGCCACGGAGGAGAGCGCAGCCACAGGGGTGCGGAGGGCAAAGCGGAGAGACTCCCGCACAGAGGCTCGGCGCCAACCAGCACTCACCAGCCCGAGAGGCTTGTCTGCTCACCCGCCAGGGCGGGCGGGGGCTGGGAGCTGAGGCTCGGGCTTTGGTGCTAGCCGGGAGGGAGTCCGGGAAAAAGTCTGCAGCTGCCGAAGAGGCAAGAGACTTTTTCTTGCCTCTTTGTTTCGTGGCGCGCAAGGAGAGGGGATTCAGAGCGCCACCTAAACGAAATCCAGAGACAGGTGCGAGCCGCGGCTATCAGCGTGGATCCCACAGCAACAGGGGCACAGAGGGAAAAACGGAGAGATTCCCGCACAGAGGCTCAGCGCCGAGCAGCGCTCACCAGCCCGAGAGGCTTGTCTGCTCACCCGCTGGGGTGGGCGGGGCTGGGAGCTGAGGCGAGGGCTTCGGTCGGATCGCAGGGAGAGGACTGGGGTTGGCGGCGTGAACACAGCCTGAAGGGGTTGGCGTGCCACGGCGAGCCGGGAGGGAGCCAAAGAGGAGGTCTGCAGCCGCGGAAGAGACAAGAGACTTTTTCTTGCCTCTTTGTTTCGCGGTGCGCAAGGAGAGGGGATTCAGAGCGCCGCCTAGACGAACTCCAGAGGCGGGGGCGAGCCGCGGCTAACAGCGTGGACCCCAGAGACGGGCGCGAGCCGCGGCCATCAGCGCAGACCCCAGAGACGGGTAGGAGACGCTAAGGCTGCTGCTGCCGCCACCAAGAAGCCTGTGTGCGAGCACAGGTCACTCTCCACACCGCCCCTCCCGGGAGCCGGTGCAGCTCGCCACTGCCAGGCTCCCGTGATCCGGGGACAACTTCCCCGGGAGAACACACGGCGCGCCTCAGGCTGCTGCAATGTCACGACGCCTCTGACGCCGCAGGCTCGCCCCGCCTCCTCCATACCGCTCCCTCCCCCGGCCTGAGTGAGCCAGAGCCCCCGAAGCAGCTGCTCCTTTAACCCCGTTCTGTCTGGGCGGGGAACGGACGCCCTCAGGCGACGTACATGCAGAGGCGGGTCCAAATCCAAAGCTGAAAGCTGGGAGCTGTACGAACAAAGAAGAGAAAGGGAAATCTCTCCCAGCAGCCTCAGGAGCAGCGGATTAAAGCTCCACAAACAACTTGATGTGCCTGCATCTGTTGAATACCTGAATAGACAACGAATCATCCCAAATTCAAAAGGTGGACTTTAGGAGCAGGATATATTAATTTCCCCTTTTCCTTTTTTTTGTGAGTGTATATGTGTATGCTTCTGGGTGAGATTTTGTCTGTATAGCTTTGCTTTCACCATTAGACCTAGGGTTAGGTCCGTCCATTTTTTTTTTTTTACTTAAAAAAATTTTTTTTTCCTAATATATGTTTTCTTAATAATTTTTTCCATATTTTCTATTTTTAGAAATTAAAAAAATTTTTAATAAGTTTTTTCATATTTTTTATTTTAAAAAATTAAAATTTTTTTTCTTAATAAATTTTTTTCTTAAAAATTTTTTTTTCTTATTTTTTACTATAAAAAATTAATAAATCTATTTTTAAAAATTAAAAAAAATTTTTCTGAATACATTTACTCTTAATAATTTTTTTCTTATTTTTTATTATAATAGCTTTATTTTATTTTATTTTATCCTCTTTCTTTTTTTTTTTTTTTTAAACATCTTTATTGAAGTATAATTGCCTTACAATAGTGTGTTAGCTTCTGCTTTATAACAAAGTGAATCAGTTATACATATACAATATGTTCCCATTTCTCTTCCCTCTTGCATCTCCCTCCCTCCCACCCTCCCCATCCCACCCCTCTAGGTGGTCACAAAGCACCGAGCTGATCTCCCTGTGCTATGCTATCCTCTTTCTTTCTTTCTATTTTTTTCTCCCTTATATTCTGAGCTGTGTGGATGAAAGGCTCTTGGTGCTCCAGCCAGGCATCAGGGCTGTGCCTCTGAGGTGGGAGAGCCAACTTCAGGACACTGGTCCACAAGAGACCTACCAGCTCCATGTAATACCAAACGGCAAAAATCTCTCAGAGATCTCCATCTCAACATCAAGACCCAGCTTCACTCAACGACCAGCAAGCTACAGTGCTGGACACCCTATGCCAAACAACTAGCAAGACAGGAACACAGCCCCATCCATTAGCAGGGAGGCTGCCTAAAATCATAAGGCCACAGACACCCCAAAACACACCACCAGACGTGGACGTGCCCACCAGAAAGACAAGATTCAACCTCATCCACCAGAACACAGGCAATAGTCCCCTCCACCAGGAAGCCTACACAACCCACTGAACCAACCTTACCCACTGGGGACAGATACCAAAAACAACGGGAACTACGAACCTGCAGCCTGTGAAAAGGAGACCCCAAACACAGTAAGATAAGCAAAATGAGATGACAGAAAAACACACAGCAGATGAAGGAGCAGGGTCAAAACACACCAGACCTAACAAATGAAGAGGAAATAGGTACTCTACCTGAAAAAGAATTCAGAATAATGATAGTAAGGATGATCCAAAATCTTGGAAACAGAATAGACAAAATGCAAGAAACACTTAACAAGGACGTAGAAGAACTAAAGAGGAACCAAGCAATGATGAAAAACACAATAAATGAAATTAAAAATACTCTAGATGGGATCAATAGCAGAATAACTGAGGCAGAAGAAAGGATAAGTGACCTGGAAGATAAAATGGTGGAAATAACTACTGCAGAGCAGGATAAAGAAAAAAGAATGAAAAGAACTGAGGACAGTCTCAGAGACCTCTGGGACAACATTAAACGCACCAACATTCGAATTATAGGGGTCCCAGAAGAAGAAGAGAAAAAGAAAGGGACTGAGAAAATATTTGAAGAGATTATAGTTGAAAACTTCCCTAATATGGGAAAGGAAATAGTTAATCAAGTCCAGGAAGCACAGAGAGTCCCATACAGGATAAACCCAAGGAGAAACACGCCAAGACACATATTAATCAAACTGTCAAAAATTAAATATAAAGAAAACATATTAAAAGCAGCAAGGGAAAAACAACAAATAACACACAAGGGAATCCCCATAAGGTTAACAGCTGATCTTTCAGCAGAAACTCTGCAAGCCAGAAGGGAGTGGCAGGATATACTTAAAGTGATGAAGGAGAAAAACCTACAACCAAGATTACTCTACCCAGCAAGGATCTCATTCAGATGTGATGGAGAAATTAAAACCTTTACAGACAAGCAAAAGCTGAGAGAGTTCAGCACCACCAAACCAGCTTTACAACAAATGCTAAAGGAACTTCTCTAGGCAAGAAACACAAGAGAAGGAAAACACCTACAATAACAAACCCAAAACATTTAAGAAAATGGGAATAGGAACATACATATCTATAATTACCTTGAATGTAAATGGATTAAATGCTCCCACCAAAAGACACAGACTGGCTGAATGGACACAAAAACAAGACCCATATATATGCTGTCTACAAGAGACCCACTTCAGACCTAGAGACACATACAGACTGAAAGTGAGGGGATGGAAAAAGATATTCCATGCAAATGGAAATCAAAAGAAAGCTGGAGTAGCAATTCTCATATCAGACAAAATAGACTTTAAAATAAAGAATATTATAAGAGACAAAGAAGGACACTATATAATGATCAAGGGATCGATCCAAGAGGAAGGTATAACAATTGTAAATATTTATGCACCCAACATAGGAGCACCTCAATACATAAGGCAAATACTAACAGCCATAAAAGGGGAAATCGACAGCAACACAATCATAGTAGGGGACTTTAACACCCCACTTTCACCAATGGACAGATCATCCAAAATGAAAATAAATAAGGAAACACAAGCTTTAAATGATACATTAAACAAGATGGACTTAATTGATATTTATAGGACATTCCACCCAAAAACAACAGAATACACATTTTTCTCAAGTGCTCATGGAACATTCTCCAGGATAGATCATATCTTGGGTCACAAATCAAGCCTTGGTAAATTTAAGAATATTGAAATCGAAGAAATGAAATGGAGGTATTTGTAATGAGGTGGATGGAGTTAGAGTCTGTCATACAGAGTGAAGTAAGTCAGAAAGAGAAAAACAAATACAGTATGCTAACACATATATACGGAATCTAAGGGGAAAAAAAAAAAAAAAAGGCCATGAAGAACCTAGTGGCAAGACGGGAATAAAGACACAGACCTACTAGAGAATGGACTTGAGGATATGGGGAGGGGGTGGGGTGAGATGTGACAGGGTGAGAGAGTGTCATGGACATATATACACTACCAAATGTAAAATAGATAGCTAGTGGGAAGCAGCCGCATAGCACAGGGAGATCAGCTCGGTGCTTTGTGACCACCTAGAGGGGTGGGATGGGGAGGGTGGGAGGGAGGGAGATGCAAGAGGGAAGAGATATGGGAACATATTGTATATGTATAACTGATTAACTTTGTTATAAAGCAGAAGCTAACACACCATTGTAAGGCAATTATACTTCAATAAAGATGTTTAAAAAAAAAAAGAATATTGAAATCATATCAAGTATCTTTTCCGACCACAACGCTATGAGACTAGATATCAATTACAGGAAAAGATGTGTAAAAAATACAAACACATGGAGGCTACACAATACACTATTTAATAACGAAGTGATCACTGAAGAAATCAAAGAGGAAATCAAAAAATACCTAGAAACAAATGACAATGGAGATACGACGACCCAAAACCTATGGGACGCAGCAAAAGCAGTGCTAAGAGGGAAGTTTATAGCAATACAAGCCTACCTCAAGAAACAGGAAACATCTCGAATAAACAACCTAACCTTGCACCTAAAGCAATTAGAGAAAGAACAAAAAAAAACCCACAGCTAGCAGAAGGAAAGAAATCATAAAGATCAGGTCAGAAATAAATGAAAAAGAAATGAAGGAAACAATAGCAAAAATCAATAAAACTAAAAGCTGGTTCTTTGAGAAGATAAACAAAATTGATAAACCATTAGCCAGACTCATCAAGAGAAAAAGGGAGAAAACTCAAATCAATAGAATTAGAAATGAAAAAGGAGAAGTAACCACTGACACTGCAGAAATACAAAAGATCATGAGAGATTACCACAAGCAAGTATATGCCAATAAAATGGACAACCTGGAAGAAATGGACAGATTCTTAGAAATGCACAAACTGCCGAGACTGAACCAGGAAGAAATAGAAAATATGAACAGACCAATCACAAGCACTGAAATTGAAACTGTGATTAAAAACCTTCCAACAAACAAAAGCCCAGAACCAGATGGCTTCACAGGTGAATTCTATCAAACATTTAGAGAAGAGCTAACACCTATCCTTCTCAAACTCTTCCCAAATATTGCAGAGGGAGGAACACTCCCAAACTCATTCTTCGAGGCCACCATCACCCTGATACCAAAACCAGACAAAGATGTCACAAAGAAAGAAAACTACAGGCCAATATCACTGATGAACATAGATGCAAAAATCCTCAACAAAATACTCGCAAACAGAATCCAACAGCACATTAAAAGGATCATACACCATGATCAAGTGGGGTTTATCCCAGGAATGCAAGGATTCTTCAATATACGCAAATCAATCAATGTGATACACCATATTAACAAATTGAAGGAGAAAAACCATATGATCATCTCAATAGATGCAGAGAAAGCTTTCGACAAAATTCAACACCCATTTATGATAAAAGTCCTGCAGAAAGTAGGCATAGAGGGAACTTTCCTCAACATAATAAAGGCCATATATGACAAACCCACAGCCAACATTGTCCTCAATGGTGAAAAACTGAAACCATTTCCACTAAGATCAGGAACAAGACAAGGTTGCCCACTCTCACCACTATTATTCAACATAGTTTTGGAAGTGTTAGCCACAGCAATCAGAGAAGACAAAGAAATAAAAGGAATCCAAATCGGAAAAGAAGAAGTAAAGCTGTCACTGTTTGCAGATGACATGATACTATGTATAGAGAATCCTAAAGATGCTACCAGAAAACTCCTAGAGCTAATCAATGAATTTGGTAAAGTAGCAGGATACAAAATTAATGCACAGAAATCTCTTGCATTTCTATACACTAATGACAAAAAATCTGAAAGTGAAATTAAGAAAACACTCCCGTTTACCATTGCAACAAAAAGAATAAAATATCTAGGAATAAACCTACTTAAGGAGACAAAAGACCTGTATGCAGAAAATTATAAGACACTGATGAAAGAAATTAAAGATGATACAAATAGATGGAAAGATATACCATGTTCCTGGATTGGAAGAATCAACATTGTGAAAATGACTCTACTACCCAAAGCAATCTACAGATTCAATGCAATCCCTATCAAACTACCACTGGCATTTTTCACAGAACTAGAACAAAAAATTTCACAATTTGTATGGAAACACAAAAGACCCCGAATAGCCAAAGCAATCTTGAGAACGAAAAATGGAGCTGGGGGAATCAGGCTCCCTGACTTCAGACTATATTACAAAGCTACAGTAATCAAGACAGTTTGGTACTGGCACAAAAGCAGAAATATAGATCAATGGAACAGGATAGAAAGCCCAGAGATAAACCCACGCACATATGGTCACCTTATCTTTGATAAAGGAGGCAAGCATATACAGTGGAGAAAAGACAGCCTCTTCAATAAGTGGTGCTGGGAAAATTGGACAGGTACATGTAAAAGTATGAAATTAGAACACTCCCTGACACCATGCACAAAAATAAACTCAAAATGGATTAAAGACCTAAGTGTAAGACCAGACACTATCAAACTCTTAGAGGAAAACATAGGCAGAACACTCTATGACATACATCACAGCAAGATTCTTTTTGACCCAGCTCCCAGAGAAATGGAAATAAGAACACAAATAAACAAATGGGACCTAATGAAACTTAAAAGCTTTTGCACAGCAAAGGAAACCATAAACAAGACCAAAAGACAACCATCAGAATGGGAGAAAATATTTGCAAATGAAGCAACTGACAAAGGATTAATCTCCAAGATTTACAAGCAGCTCATGCAGCTCAATAACAAAAAAACGAACAACCCAATCCAAAAATGGGCAGAAGACCTAAATAGACATTTCTCCAAAGAAGATATACAGATGGCCTACAGACACATGAAAGAATGCTCAACATCATTAATCATTAGAGAAATGCAAATCAAAACTACAATGAGATATCATCTCACACCGGTCAGAATGGCCATCATCAAAACATCTAGAAACAATAAATGCTGGAGAGGGTGTGGAAGAAAGGGAACTCTCTTGCACTGTTGGTGGGAATGTAAATTGATACAGCCACTATGGAGAACAGTATGGAGGTTCCTTAAAAAACTACAAATAGAACTACCATACGATCCAGCAATCCCACTACTGGGCATATACCCTGAGAAAACCATAGTTCAAAAAGAGTCATGTACCAAAATGTTCATTGCAGCTCTATTTACAATAGCCAGGACATGGAAGCAACCTAAATGTCCATCGACAGATGAATGGATAAAGAAGATGTGGCACATATATACAATGGAATATTACTCAGCCATAAAAAGAAATGAAATGGAGGTATTTGTAATGAGGTGGATGGAGTTAGAGTCTGTCATACAGAGTGAAGTAAGTCAGAAAGAGAAAAACAAATACAGTATGCTCACACATATATACGGAATCTAAGGAAAAAAAAAAAAAAAAAAGGCCATGAAGAACCTAGTGGCAAGACGGGAATAAAGACAGAGACCTACTAGAGAATGGACTTGAGGATATGGGGAGGGGGTGGGGTGAGATGTGACAGGGTGAGAGAGTGTCATGGACATATATACACTACCAAATGTAAAATAGATAGCTAGTGGGAAGCAGCCGCATAGCACAGGGAGATCAGCTCGGTGCTTTGTGACCACCTAGAGGGGTGGGATGGGGAGGGTGGGAGGGAGGGAGATGCAAGAGGGAAGAGATATGGGAACATATTGTATATGTATAACTGATTAACTTTGTTATAAAGCAGAAGCTAACACACCATTGTAAGGCAATTATACTTCAATAAAGATGTTTAAAAAAAAAAAAAAGAAAAGAAAAAAAGGGAGAAGACTCAAATCAATAGAATTAGAAATGAAAAAGGAGAAGTAACCACTGACACTGCAGAAATACAAAGGATCATGAGAGATTACTACAAGCAAGTATATGCCAATAAAATGGACAACCTGGAAGAAATGAACACAGTCTTAGAAAAGCACAACCTTCCGAGACTGAACCAGGAAGTAACAGAAAATATAAACAGACCAATCACAAGCACTGAAATTGAAACTGTGATTAAAAATCTTCCAACAAACAAAAGCCCAGAACCAGATGGCTTCACAGGCAAATTCTATGAAACATTTAGAGAAGAGCTAACACCTATCCTTCTCAAACTCTTCCAAAATATAGCAGAGGGAGGAACACTCCCAAAATCATTCTACAAGGCCACCATCACCCTGATACCAAAACCAGACAAAGATGTCACAAAGAAAGAAAACTACAGGCCAATATCACTGATGAACATAGATGCAAAAATCCTCAAAATACTAGCAAACAGAATCTGACAGCACATTAAAAGGATCATACACCATGATCAAGTGGGATTTATCCCAGGAATGAAAGGATTCTTCAATATACGCAAATCAATCAATGTGATACACCATATTAACAAATTGAAGGAGAAAAACCATATGATCATCTCAATAGATGCAGAAAAAGCTTCTGACAAAATCCAACACCCATTTATGATAAAAACCCTCCAGAAAGTAGGCATAGAGGGAAGTTACCTCAACATAATATAGGCCATATATGACAAACCCACAGCAAACATTGTTCTCAAGGGTGAAAAACTGAAACCATTTCCTCTAAGATCAGGAACAAAACAAGGTTGTCCACTCTCACCACTATTATTCAACATAGTTTTGGAAGTTTTAGCCACAGCAATCAGAGAAGAAAAAGAAATAAAAGGAATCCAAATCGGAAAAGAAGAAGTAAAGCTGTCACTGTTTGCAGATGATATGATACTCTACATAAAGAATCCTAAAGATGCTACCAGAAAACTACTAGAGCTAATCAATGAATTTGGTAAAGTAGCAGGATACAAAATTAATGCACAGAAATCTCTTGCATTCCTATACACTAATGATGAAAAATCTGAAAGTGAAATTAAGGAAACACTCCCATTTACCATTGCAACAAAAAGAATAAAATACCTAGGAATAAACTTACCTACGGAGACAAAAGACCTGTATGCAGAAAACTGTAAGACACTGATCAAAGAAATTAAAGAGGATACAAACAGATGGAAAGATATACCATGTTCTTGGATTGGAAGAATCAACATTGTGAAAATGACTATACTACCCGAAGCAATCTACAGATTCAATGCAATCCCTATCAAACTACCAATGGCATTTTTCACAGAACTAGAACAAAAATTTTCACAATTTGTATGGAAACACAAAAGACCCCAAATAGTGAAAGCAACCATGAGAAAGAAAAACGGAGCTGGAGGAATCAGGCTCCTGGACTTCATACTATACTACAAAGCTGCAGTAATCAAGACAGTATGGTACTGGCACAAAAACAGAAATATAGATCAATGGAACAGGATAGAAAGCCCAGAGATAAACCCATGCACATATCATCCCCTTATTTTTTATAAAGGAGGCAAGAATATACAATGGAGAAAAGACAGCCTCTTCAATAAGTGGTGCTGGGAAAATTGGACAGCTACATGTAAAAGAATGAAATTAGAACACTTCCTAACACCGTACACAAAAATAAACTCAAAATGGATTAAAGACCTAAATGTAAGGCCAGACACTATAAAACTATCAGAGGAAAATATAGGCAGAACACTCTATGACATAAATCACACCAAGATCCTTTTTGACCCACCAAGTAGAGAAATGGAAATAAAAACAAAAATAAATAAATGGGACCTAATGAAACTTCAAAGCTTTTGCACAGAAAAGGAAAACATAAACAAGATTGAAAGACAACCCTCCGAATGGGAGAAAATATTTGCAAATGAAGCAACTGACAAAGGATTAATCTCCAAAATTTACAAGCAGCTCATGCAGCTCAATATCAAAAAAACAAACAACCCAATCCAAAAATGGGAAGAAGACCTAAATAGACATTTCTCCAAAGAAGATATACAGATTGCCAACATACACATGAAAGAATGCTAACATCACTAATCATTAGAGAAATGCAAATCAAAACTACAATGAGGTATCACCTCACACCAGTCAGAATGGCCATTATCAAAAAATCTACAAACAATAAGTGCTGGAGAGGGTGTGGAGAAAAGGGAACCCTCTTGCACTGTTGGTGGGAATGTAAATTGATACAGCCACTATGGAGAACAGTATGGAGGTTCCTTAAAAAACTAAAAATAGAACTACCATACAACCCAGCAATCCCACTACTGGGCATATACCCTGAGAAAACCATAATGCAAAAAGCGTCATGTACCACAATGTTCATTACAGCTCTATTTACAATAGCCAGGACATGGAAGCAACCTAAGTGTCCATCGACAGATGAATGAATAAAGAAGATGTGGCACCTATATACAATGGAATATTACTCAGCCATAAAAAGAAACGAAATTGAGTTATTTGTAGTGAGGTGGATGGACCTAGAGTCTGTCATACAGAGTGAAGTAAGTCAGAAAGAGAAAAATAAATACTGTATGCTAACACATATATATGGAATCCAAAAGAAAAAAAAATGGTTCTGAAGAACCTAGGGGCAGGTTAGGAATAAAGACCCAGATGTAGAGAATGGACTTGAGGACATGGGGAGGGGGAAGGGTCAGCTGGGATGAAGTGAGAGAGTGGCATGGACTTATATGTATTACCAAATGTAAAATAGATAGCTAGTGGGAAACAGCTTCATAGCTCAGGGATATCAGCTCGGAGCTTTGTGACCCCCTACAGGGGTGGTATAGGGAGGGTGGGAGGGAGATGCAAGAGGGAGGAGATATGGAGATATATGTATATGTATAGCTGATTCACTTTGTTATACAGCAGAAACTAATACACCATTGTAAAGCAATTATACTACAATCAAGATGTTAAAAAATAAATTAAAATTTTAAAAAGAAATAAGAAAGATTTATATCATGTAATGTAAACTAATAAAATGAAGATAAAACAAATTTCTGAGGCATAAAACTTTTAGTAAAGCTTTGCTCTTCATTGCTTAAGACAATATTCTAGACAGTGCTCTAGAAGCCAGAGTAAGGATTGACTACAGCTTGTCCTCTACAAAGGGCATCTCCCAGATTTATATCTTTATTGCCCTAAGCACAGACCAGAGTTGTTATCACTTATTCAACATGTTTTTTACTAAACATTACAGGGGACTATGCTTTGTTCACCCCGCCCATACCCCACCTTGTGTACAAGAGCCCTTTAAAGATTGAAAATTGTACACACACACACACACACACACACACACACAAGCTTAAGCCTATTATCTTATTCAAATTCCATTGTTGCTGCAGAAGTTCTGAAGGAAATCATACCTACTTTCAAACAAAGAAAGAAAGAGCACAAAGATTACCACTTCTTTTTTACCTACAAATGGCCTACTAATTTTCTGCCTAGGGTATCAGTGATTCCGTCCCAGAATAAGAACCTGATGTCATTGTGCAGGTACCATCACTAAGGGACCACTTCATCTGAGGAGGACAACCTTCTGCCCCCTACAGCTCTGACTCTGGTCCTGTCAGTCAGCTGTTCCTTCATGCTCAAGGCTGCAGGAAAACACCTGGGTCCCAATATATCCTTAAATTGGGTACAGCTTTTAAAGTGGGACAGCTTTTACATCTGGGAGCAGCTTGGCTACCCAAAGTAGCTAGCATTCTTGGAAGAATTCAGTCAAATCCAAAAACAAAGTCTTACCAAAGATGATTTTCATTATTGCAAATGTACCGTTTACTTCTTGGTCATAACCACCAGTGCAAGGTGCCAAAAAGTGCTTCTTACCCCAGGGACTGCACGTCCTCCTGGAGCCCTGCACCTCCACCCATTCACTCCCTTCCCCAGGCTGCAAAATAAAGCCTATTTTATCTTCTTCATAAGAAACTAATAGGACAAGAAAACCGGCGTCAACAATCGATCTCTCTTTAAGAATCCATTTACTTATCATTTTTAAATGTTTGATTCCCAGTCCCTTTATTGCAACAGTAAAACAAAATCCCAGTCCAAGGAATCAGAAGGCCCTCTAGTGAATTAAGTACATTGAAACAATCAAGTGCCGAAGAAGAGAAGCCCCCTGATCAGAGCCCACTTGCTTCTACTCCACTTATCTGCAACTTTCAGGGTAAGACAGGCATAAGTGAAATTATGGTACATTAGTTCCTTTTGGTTTGTCCAGAAGGTGGCTCAGATTTTGTTCATGCTGAAATTTGCCACCAGTTTCAATTGGACTTTCTCATTAACTAGTGCTTATGTTTCAATGGGGAGATTTTCAGCATTAGCTTCCTAAGCTTGTTCTAACAGGAGCCAAAAGCTGAGCAAAATCTTCCTCTTAAAGACAACATATTTTTAAATGCTGGATGTCTTAATTCCACTCAGTAAAATTGGTCCCCCCAAATATTTTAATTTTGATATGCAGACTCCAAGAGGATAATGGAAGATGGAGGTTCAGAAGAGCCTAGAAGCTTAGATCACCTTCCTTTGAGGATGCACCTCTCCATATCTTGATAATCTCTGCATGAGCAACAGAGTGAGACCAAGAAAGTGTGATCTGTTCATGCAGATCTGTTCTTTCCTGTAGAAAGAACTTGCACACTCACAGGATTAAATTTCTATTTTAAGTGCGTAATTCTGCATGTGTACTTCAGAGAGATAATGACTAATAATAATTCATCAATATCCTTTTTTGTGTATATAGAGAGTTTAAGTGAATAAATGCTCTTTCAAGTGATTTTAAGTTGTATAATATTATTTGTGACTCAGGGATATTTATATTTATCCCTTGCTGGTAATCGTATCTTCAGCATCACCAAAAAAAAAAAAAAAATTACCATTCTCATCTTGGTAATATTGATATTCTTTGTTGAAGCAAAATGTTTTTTCTCTTTTGGAGAAGGTTGTGTGTGTGTGTGTGTGTGTGTGTGTGTGTGTGTGTGTGTGCGTATTTGATTGATTGTTTGTTTGTTTGTTTGGGAGAGGTTGTATTTGGGGTTTGAATGACTTTCCAGAAGCTCCAATGGCCCACAGTCAAGGTCAAAGCATATAATTGATCTTGTGTATCAGGAAACTTTTTTTTTTAAACTCAGTTATTCAATATGCTAAAGAAAGATAGCCAGAGGAACTTAGAGCCAAAAATAAAGCCAAAGAGCTTGGGAACTGTTTGCTTTTCTCCTGCTAATGAGGACCTAGAGACTCGAATAGTCCCTCTAAATTCCTTAACATTGGAACAAGTCTCTGCTTACACCACCGGTTACATTGCTGTGCACCTGCTCCCCTTTTTCTCATCCTTTCCCTATTTCTTCTTCCTGTTGTTAGACATCACCTCCTCAGAGGTCTTTAGCACCCCCTTCAGATACTCCAGAGTCACAACAACCAACCACTGAGCCTTTCAGACCTCCCTGTACACAATTCCAAACAACCCTGTTCATTAAAACAAAGGGAGATCATTGTAAAAGAAATGCCAGAAGATTCATCTTGCCAATAAGGACCAAATTCTTCTAATGCAGTGAACTGTTTCTGTAGTAGAAATTTTCAACAGAAAGTAAAATTTTCAGAATTTGCTAAAGAATCCTTTTAAAGTTACTTCTTAATAATTTGCTTTAATATTTTGAGGAAAACAAAACCCAAAAAAGGATAAGGTACATATTATTTTTAAGATAATGTCTCCTGGCTCAGAGCACAACTACCGAGCCTGTGCTCTAGAGCCCACGAGCCACAACTACTGAAGCCCACGCGCTCTAGGGCCTGGGCTCCGCAACAAGAGAAGCCACTACAATGAGAAGCCCGCGCACCGCAATGAAGAGTAGCCTCCACTCGCCGCAACTAGAGAAAGCCCGTGCATAGCAGTGAAGACCCAATGCAGCCAAAAATGAATAAAATAAATAAATAAATTTATTTTTTAAAAAAAGAAAGAAAATGTCTCCTGAATGAAAAAAACAATCAGTCCTCTTGGAAAACTTGATGAAATGCAATTTGTTTTTATCAATGCCACATTATTTTCGATTAGATATACAGTTTATTTACTATCTGAGAAATGCTTTTTAGTATACTTAAAACCTAATTAATTTGAACAGTTCTTTGAGTCACTTCAGCAGAATTTGGTGCTTTTCTGGTAGCTCATTCATTTCCTAATCAGTGGAAGAAGGAAAGCATGAATTCAATCGGTGGAACTAATAAGCCCTGAGGTAGAATGAGCAGTGAGCATTTACATTCTCCGTTGAAAAACGTTCTTATGAAAAAAAAAAAAATCTAGGAAATTCTCCTTCTCTTTACCTTTTGTTAATTGCAAAATAAACATATTTCCAAGAGTAAGGAGTTGCTGAGAGTTGGTTTTATCTAGAGCTCCCCCAATAGGCACTGGACCACCATCCCTCTGCCAGTGTCCACATTTGCCTGGGAGATGAGTTGAGAGCATACAGCCTTCATCTCCACAGCAGTCTCTTTGAATTTCCCTTTGAGGCTCTGCTCCTTTTCTCCCTCAGTCTCTCCTGTTATAAGCTTTGGTTTGAGCTGTAGCAAAGCATTAGCTTGCTAGAGGTTATAAAGGAAACCAGAGAAAAGTTACAATCTCCATAAAACAACCCGAGCTTGCACACAGCTTCCTCCAGAAGAGACTGCACACATGCTTATCAATGGTGAGAGACTGTCCAACATCAGTAAACTCAAAGACTTCTCCAGGCAGGAACAACTTGGAAGGAACACTCCAAAAAGCCATCATGCTCCAATGGAAAGAATTTAGTTCTGGCTCAGAGAAACCTGGCATGTGCTGCCAATCAGCTGTCTGATCTTGGGCAGGTTACCTGACCTCTCTGAGCTTTGGTTTCATCGTCTGTAAAATGGTGATGGTAAAATGGCAATTACAATGCCTGTGAGCATGGTTGACACAGAATTACAAAGAATTAATATAAAGGGTCCTGCTTATAGTAAGAAATCCATAAATGGTAGCGATATTTATATCTTACTTCCCAAACACAGTGCCTTGCACAAAATTATAGTTCATAAATATTCGTGGAAGTGAGGGAGGGAGAAAAAGAGAATGGCTGAGAAGACGGGAAGAGGGAAGAGAGAGATTTGAAAAAGATTCAGGTTTATCAGTGACAGACATTTCCCCTTTTTCATTAATTATGTTTCTGATTGTAATAAATACTTACTGTAGAAGTTGTTTGATACCATGGACTGGGAACACCATGGACTCTTAGCCAGCACCACAGATCCTGCGGATTAGAGCCCTCCAGTTGCTTTTGCAGCTTTTCTGCCTGTTACGGCATCTACGTTCACCTTGCCTCTGACAGCTACATGGTACCACCAGGTCTCTGCTATTCCAGACCCCTCTCACCTCTGCCGATACCAGGAAGTCCGGTCCATGGCAGTTCCTCCTGCCATCAACCCAGTCGACAAAGGACAGCCACTATTGAGCTTTTCTGTGATGCAGAAGTCCCTCGCTTGTGCATTCCTCATGGCTTTAGTGAGGGGAGTATCCAATGAACTCTCCAGGTGAAGATAGCAGTCCCCCTTCTCTGAGCCTTTAGTCCTCAAGTACTCTGCCAGGACAGTCTGGCGTCTTCTCTTCATTCATGTAAGCCACCATTTCCTCCAAGCTTTAGGGAGCCATCCCAACAGCAAACTGGAACGAGATCCAGCTTCCCTCATGAAGATGCTACATCCTGAGTCATGAGAGAATGCCCCAATAAACTCTTCTTATCCGGGCTTATATTCTGCCACCCTCCCCCTCATCCCATCTGACACCCTTAAGATCCGTTCCCAAGCGCATTCCCCGGATCCATGTCTGCATTAGTCAAGTCCTGAGTTTCCTTCACTGGAAAAATCTCATTCCTCCCACCACAGGGAAAGTCATTCCCTGGCCGAGTCATCCTGAGACTTGACCCTAACTATCCATGTAGAATAAATGAGGGGTTGCAGATGGTATTTGAGGAGGGCAAGTTATCACCATGTAAAGCAGCCTCCTCAGATGGGGCCTCAGCCTGGTCTCCAGGCACCGGAGGCTGGTCTCCTCTAGGAAGAAGGAGCCGGCCCCTTCAGCAAGGGAACCTCAAGCTCATCTAGGGGTTGTCCCCATTGCAGGTCTCTGTGTCCCGCTCCCTCCCTATGAGGACCTTACGTATAGGAGACTGACTGCCAGGGTGATGGATTCAGCCTTTTTGATGATTCACCTGCTCTTGCAATCAGGTCTGAGGCCTGAATTTCAGCACAGTCTGCCCTCCAGCTTCAGGAGAAGAGACTCTTCAAACGAGGCTTTCATTTGAAGCCTCGTTGCCCTTTCACTCAGGGCAATCAAAGCCCTGAGTGCTTTGATTGCACTTAACAACCAATTAATCCACAGTCCTGATAATTACCATTGTTCCCACATCTCTCAAATGTTGTCAATATTGTATTCGCCAGCACATACCTTTCCACGTGTATCCCATCCCAATTCATCACAGAGGAGTCTTAGTGATTGTAATGCTGCAGGATTTACCGCGCTCGCGGCCAACACTACCGCCTATGGCATTCCGGCTAAGCTTCCCAAAAGATACCTATGGGTGATTTTATCCATTGGCCCCCTTAGATCCACTCTTCTCCTACCTGCTTCCCAGGCTGCCAACATTTATGAGTTGAACCAATGGGCTCCCTTACTCTCTGCCTTCCCATTTGCTTTGGCAGAAGATCAGGGCGTGGGAGCAGAGTGAGGCTGAAGTATTTGCTCCTCACCTCCTTCCTTCCCAGGCCTCAGATTGGTAATGTCTGCACCCTCCTATGAAAAGCCACAGCCCTTACCAGGCGTTCCTCTCCTACAGCTGTCTGTAGGGCCTGATCATCACTTCTTCCTGGTCCTTCAGCCTAGGTTACCCATTGCTTCAAACAAGTGTTTAGCAGTGTTTCACCACCCCCTTGTTGGTTTCCTTAACTCTGTCTTCACATGTGTAAATAGTCTCTTCATTGAATTCTCCTCAATATGCAACCGCAGTATATCATTTGTTTCCCACCAGGAACCTTAAGGATGCTACAGTCATCTTTCCTCAAATTCTGGAAAGCCCTTCCTGCTTCTGCTTTTTTCCCTAAGTTTCTTTAAGAAGCAGCTTTTTCTCCCAGAAACTCCTGAGGGAAGTTCTTAGGGGTGGGTTGAAAACACCTGAGTGGTGCCATCTGGTATCATCCTTAATCCCCATCCTCCACCCCAGCAGAGACCCCAAGGCACTCAAGTACTTTTCATGTTAGAGTGACCCTCTTGCCTACCAACAGATCTGCACTGAAGGTTGGGGTGGATTTTGCTCTTGTCCTTTGTTCCTGGTCGTCCACCTCAGCACCCCAGTCCTGGACCATCAATCCTAACATTTGCTTTACTGTTTTCATGGGGACTCATTGACTCCTCATTCAAGGAGGACCCCTGGTTCCTAGTGATGAAATGCCAGGGATGTGAATACAGATTGAGCCACCTTTGGGACTCATGGTACCCAGTCATCTGTCAGTGTCCCTTACTAAATATGACATCCTAAATTAATGTGCAAGTAAAAATAACCTCGCAGGTCATTTTAAGTGTGCTTGTTGTTGTTATTCCAAGGGTATTAAAGATGAAAAAGACTGTTTTGAAAGTTTTCATGAATTCAAAAGACAGAAGACATGCTTTATTGGCATTAATACAGATTTTCCTGGCATAATGTGAAAAAGGAACAAGGTTCATTTCAACCCTAAAAATGTCAGAATTAAAGACACCTGTGTAACATTAGAGTGTTTTTTGTAAAAGTCACAGAGAATCAGCTGCTGTAAGATTTTAGCGAGGGCAAGAGCTAGACAATCACAGACTTTTTCCTCTGAGTCAGCAGTACAGTTTTACCCCTACAAACATGTAAAACTTTTGAGTTTAAAAAATTACAATTTAAATTTAAAATATTCCCAGTTGGAAAGAATAATTGTGATTGATCATTTGGGGCATGGCTTTGGGAGAGCATCACATGAGTCTAAAAACATGAGTTTAGTTTCATAAGTTTTTTTTTTTAAGTGTATATGATAGCTCTGATTACATATTTTTTCTGAGTTTTTTTTATTACAAAAGGGTCTCTTTATAAGGATCTTAAAGGGACTTTGGGAATTTTGCTTGGGAAAAGAATCACCCAAATCCAGACACCTTTCAGTTTGAGCCTCTATCGTCCTCCCTTTTTTAATCTGAGCAGTCTCTATTTCTTGTGTCGGTAATTGCTCAGTTAAAAGGAAAAGAAAGTATTTTCTCTAAGGGAGCTTGCAATTGGATTTTCTTGGAGGCCATGAGGACTAAAGCATGGTTTTATTAATTTCTGGCGCTTTAATCATAAATCCAGTTGGAGACCCGTCATTACATAAGACATGAGAATTTAAAGTCTTTCTAGGCCCATTTCCTAATTACGCCCAATGCATTTAAAATATTGGCTTATTAAAAATCCAAAGTGGAGGAGGGTTGTGATATATGAATTATGTTCTGAAATTCAAGGTAAAGAAAAATTAATTTGCAGCGTGTGGACCAGAGAATTTATTTTAGCGAAGGCACAAATGTTGTTTTGCATTTTTAGCATAAGTATGCTGCCTCGGCCTTGTGCCTGAGGGCGGGTAAGGGAGACAGGTAACCTCCTCCACAAGTAGGGTCGAAATTAAACAGTCCTTGAGTGCGGGGGGGGGGGGGGGGGGGGGCGGGGGGAGGATGGGGGGGGTATAGCTGCTTGTGCTGCCCGTGCAGGTGGGTCCGTGAGGCCGCAGGCCGCCAGCTGTGTTCTGAGGGTCGCCCAGCTTCAGATGGTCTCACACTCCGTGGTGGCAGTGGAGCAGGCCCCACAGTCACAGCGGACAGCCACGGGGTAGGTGTAGAAGGGATCGACTCCCGGGGCACAGTTGGGCAGCTTGACCGTCACCTGTTTGGTCTCATTGTAGGTACAGACTCGATGATGGGCTTCAATGTAGGGGGGTTCCAGAATGGGCTTCTGTCCCCACAGGTAGAAAACAGAAAGCCCATTAGAACACAGCATCGTGTTTCATTTTCTTGGTACCATTTATCACTATCAGAGACTAGCTTGTTATTCATTTCTTTACTCGTTAATATGTTTCCTCCCAGTAGAAAGCAAATTCCTGAAAGCAGGAAGGTGGTTTTGTTCACTCACGTATCCTGAACTGCCAGAAGAGCCCATGGCACAGAGTAGGTACTAAATAAATATTTAGCAAATGAATAGTCTTGATCATTGCAAAAGCCTTGTAACTGGTCCCCTCACTTCTTCTTTTACCCCCTATAGTCTATTTATGACAGGGCAACCCCAAGAGATCCTTTTAAAATGTAAGATCCTATCTCCCCTCTGCTCAAAGCCTCTATGATTTCCTATCTCATTCGGAGCAAAAGTCAAAGATCTTACACTCACCCTCAAGACCCTACATCATCTTCCCTGCACCTTCACCTCTGACATGTCCCCAGTGACCCCGTCTTGCTGGTTTCCTCACTCTGCTCCAGCCGCAATAGTCTCCTGCTTTTTCCCCAAACCCACCAGGAGCAGTGCCACCCCAGGACCTTTGCCCGTGCTGGTCCCTCTGCCTGGAACGCTCCTCTCCCTTGTGATTCACTTCTTCTTCAACCTTAGGTTTTTGTTCAAACGTCACCCTCCCAGGAAAGCCTTTCCTGACCATCCTATTTAAAGTTGCCACGTTTCCCCTCCCACGCTGCCACTTCCTCTCCCTCTTCCTGCTTTATTTTTCTCCATAGCACTTGTCAACACCCTGTGACATATTATACATTTTATTTATTTGTGTTGTATTTTTCCCACTCTAGAAAGAAAACTGCATTAAGACAGGGATTTTTGCCCGTTTTACTCACTGCTGTGCCTCTACTCCCTAGAGATACCTGGCACCCTGGAGGTTCTCAACAACTATTTGTTGAATCAGTGAAAGAAAACAGAGCAAGGCAGGTTCCTGAATGCCCTGTGCGCTGGTTCTGATAATCGAGGGATTCACGTCCTTCCTTCACCTTTTAGAAATCGTGCATCCAAAGTTCAATTTGATAAACAGAGCATATAGATCAAGAAACCAGCACGAAGTAGTAGTTAAAATCTCAAACCCTGCAGTCAGAGCCACTGAGCTTGAATCCCTGTTCTGCCACTTGCTGGAGACCTTGGAAAATCCACTTAACTTCTTGAAGCCTCAGATTCTTCAACTGTAAAACAAAATACCTACCTCCCAGCCTTGTTGTGGAGATAAGGGAAGATGGTGTATGTAATACCTGCCGAGCACCAAGTAAGTGTTGAGTAAATGTAATCTACTGTTCTTATCAGAGCAATTATAAGAGTAAGGAAGTATTCAATAATAATTAAAAAAACAACCAACAAGCTTTCAGAGGACAACAGCTTCACTTGTCCTGGGCAAATGAAATATGTTTAATGGAGGCCCAGGATGAAGTTCTTACATGCATGTCATGGAAATAATGGCTTTGCCTCTGTCAAGGACCATGTAGAAGAGTTGAACTCAATATGCACTTCTTCCTCCTATTTCTCAGGTAACATTTTACCCTTTCTCAGTTCACTTCATGTCCTCTTACCCTCAGTAGTCTGGAATCCCAGGCAACATTGCCAGATAAAATACAGGATGCCCAGTAAAATTTGAATATCACATAAACAACTATTTTTTTTAGTATAAGTATGTCCCAAATATTGCATGGGACAGATTTATATCAAAAAGAAAAAAACAATTGTTTATGTGACATTCAAATTTAAGTGGCCCCCTGGCTTGGTTTGGTTGGGTTTTTTGCTAACTCTGGTAACCCTAAACCCAGACCAGGAACAAAGGCTATTTTCAGCAATAGTTCCACCTTCAAAGTAAATCCAGCCACTTTGTCGTCATGAACACCCTTATTTTCAGACAGGCTTCCCAAATTACCAAAAATAAGTGCTTTGTATCTCAGAAACTTTCAGATGGTGGGGAAACTAAATCTCATTCTTTTATTTATTTTCTAGATGTAACCTCCCTTTTCAGAGCACAGTAAAGGCATAAATAAAAGCTGGCTGACATTAAGGAGAATCTGGCTCTTTCATAGTCTCAGTGCTTCCATTTCTCCAGTGAGAGCAGAGTCCCTAACCTCCTGAGGGTGACCATTACCCAATTAAAGCCGTTCACTGATTTATAAGGGCAAGAGAAGATGGGTTGAATTAAGGGGAAATGGTAACTTGAGATTTTGGCCCACAGAGAGCTCCAAATAGCCTGACACAGCTGTGAGCAGGGGAAGGCACTGCCAGACCACGCCCTGAATACAAGAAAGTTTCCCGCATAAGTTTTATGTCGTGTGACAGCCACAGTATCTGCAACAACCGAATTTTCATCTCACTGTTAGGTCTCAAGCCCCCAAATGATGGAAAAAAACGAAGCGAACTTGGTGGGGTCATTTCATTTAAGTTAGAGGTTTCATCACCATAATCCAATTCCAGTCACGGGGCCATAATTTTATCCAAGTGACAGCAGGTTGCTCTCTGAGTCCCTGAATAGAAGGATACTTTTCCTAATGGCAGTGTCTTCTCATGGTGCTTGTGGACTTCTAAGTTGGCTCAGTTAGGCGAGAGGATGTATGACTCCAGGAGGGGATCCATCCCTTATAGTTCAACATTTATCGAATGCCTTGTTTGTACATGTCATTTGACAAGAGCTGTGAGAGGCACAAGAATGAACCTCTACCGGCAAAAAACTTAAAACCTACTGTGGGGAGTGGGGAGGAAGTAAGACAAAAAGTAGATGATGGCCATAGGTTGAGCAGAGAGTCAGAAAAGGCTTAGAGGAGTGGGCACTGGAGACAGGCACTGAGGAATAAACACGAGCAGGAATATGAGAAAAGGACCAAAAGTATGATTTCATGAGGAGCATCGAATAAAACCTTTAAAATCCAGTCTCTTCGCAGACGTAGAGAATGGACTTGAGGACACGGGGAGGGGGAAGGGTAAGCTGGGACGAAGTGAGAGAGTAGCATGGACATATATACACTACCAAATGAAAAATAGCTAGCTAGTGGGAAGCAGCCGCATAGCACAGGGAGATCAGCTCGGCGCTTTGTGACCACCTAGAGGCGTGGGATAGGGAGGGTGGGAGGGAGACGCAAGAGGGAGGGGATATGGGGGTATACGTTTGCATATAGCTGACTCACTTTGTTATACAGCAGAAACTAACATACCACTGTAAAACAACTATACTCCAATAAAGATGTTTTTTAAAAAAAGAATCCAATCTCTTAGGCAGAACTAAGAATATGTGTAGTCACTGGGGAAATAGGCAGGTGCCATATTGCTGAGGACCTTAAAAGTCGGTTATTGAATTTGCAGTACTTGGTGGTCATTAACAGTTTTTGGAGTCAGGGTGACAAAATCAGATCTAGTGCTTCATTAGGAGCCGACTCCAGCCCTAGTGGGAAGAGGCAGCAGTCACTACATGGTGTGATCTGATGGGATGCTGAAAGGCCCTGTTTCTCCTCACACCTCAAACATCTCCTCTCAGCCCAGCAGGGTTCTAATTTTGAGATTTTTATCCCATGTTAAATGTATTGTCTCTTTAAAAGCTGGATATAATAGTATATGAAGGGCCTTAACGGATCCGTCAGTGATAATCCCTGAGGGGCCCCAGGAACTACCCTAGGGGGTGGGAAGAGAGTAGGGCTGTGGATGAGGCACTGAAGGAGGGGCTGAGGACCCGCTCTCGCCTGCTATTTAGCTTAGGGCCTCTCTCGGTGACTGGCTGGCTTTTTCACTGGTGGAGGAATACAGGGAAGAGTTTGGGTTACAAGCTTGCACCAAGAATTTACTCCAAACTTTCCACTGACCCCCTACATGACTCTGCAGTCAGCCACCAATTGAATTCTTCCACGTCATCTATTAAATGGGTAGAAAGATAGCACATCTTGACCTCCCAGAGATGATTCCCCAATAGACAACCCTGTGTCAATCAAATTATTAATTTTATCAATGCTTTGTTAGAAGGGCAGTATCTTGTTTCTTTCAGATTATTTTTGGAGGATACCATGTAGTTGTTTTTTGTTTCTTTGTTTGATCCACAGGAAAATGTAGAGACCCCAGCTCTATCTCATTTGATTAAAAAGTGAATACTTAAGAATCAGGCCAAGGGGCTGGCCCTGAAGGCATTGCCACCTAGGCCTGTCTTGGGACTCACCTCCCAGGTTTCACAGCGGCCCCAGCAGGCATCCGTGGTGATCCGAAGGCCCCTGCAGCCCGGCTTCTTGGCCAGGAAAGTAAACTCTCTCACCGCACAGCCCACAAACGTGCGCAGGTTCCCGCCGGAGGTGCTGAGGACACAGCCACAGCCAGCCAGGAGGAGGAGGGCCGCGGGGCCAAGGAAGAAGTATGCCAGCCTCATACTGTTCCCCGAGAGGGAGAGGAAAGAGAGTTTATTAACAGATCCAGCTGCCTCCATGGGACTGCCATCAATGTGATGGTCACTATCAAAGGGACATGGCTCTTAGCATTTCAGGAGAAATGAGCCAAGAAATTGTAAATGCCCACAAACTCCAACACAAATGCCCAAAGTTTCCTCCAAGTGGCTCCAGTATGGATTCCATGGACCCACTGAGCTCACTAGACATCCAACCCTCCGAAGGCATCCTCAGGCTTTTCCTTATAGCATTCCACCTGCTGGACTTGACTTGTGGGTGAAAGAAGTTTGTTCCAATCGTCTCTTCAAAATGAACACAGAATATGCGTAACACCAAAAGTAATGCATATCCTAACATAATACAGGAATATACACAAATTCTTTTCATTCAGATCAGGGTATTTGGAATTATGTTACATGCTTTGCTCACAATTATATTTCCAATGTCATGGATGGGGAATGGAGGGGGGAGGTAAATAAACAATAATTGTTATGCCCCATACATATTGCTACTAACCCAGCCCACCACAAAACTTGGATATGCAGATGTGAACCCTCACACCTGACTTGGTGGCCATTCATAAGAATGTGTCCTACTTGCTACAAATTCCCTCTGGTCTAACCTCCACTCTAATAGGCACCTCGTAGTGAGTGAATTTAAATCCAAATGATGGAAAGCATCACGGGTATTTAAAACATAACCCCAGTCAACTACCAATCTACTGTCTATCCTCTCTGGGTCTTGGTCATTTCCTGTGCTTTTTCAGGAGCCAGAATCACTCCTTTCATGCTTGGCCCACCAGACGGAACATACCTGGATGTTGAAATGAGGGTGGCCACTACACTTATAGAACACCCCCAATTCATTATGACTTAAAACTGGCTGCAAAGTTATTTATTCCCAAACTGATCTCCCAGTTCCTACTTCTGATCTGTCACCTTAGCAAGGCTATCTGGACTTACCCTCAAGTAGAATGAAGTTACAAGTATGGAGAAGCACTTACCTGATTTTACTGGAGCTACCTCTTCTTTAAAGCTGAAACTTGCACCCAAGACTTTGGAAAGTCACAATGAGCGGTACAAGTTTGCTCTGGGTAAATGCCTCTACCCTCTGTCACTGGGCTGCTTGATTGCTCAAATATATAGGAAAGGTCTCGTCAATCAAAACAAAAGGGAGGCAGAGCCTTACAGGAACCACTAAACACATCAAAGCCTTGGGATATAAAGCCATTCTCTATTTTCCAAAAGTGATTAACTTAAAGGGTGTTGTTCTGTTTTTTAACATCGCCTACTGAAACAGAAAGTTACCTTGGTGGGTGACATAATCCTAGGGAAACAGTCAAAGGTAGTTCACCTGGCTCTGGGAGAGCAAGTGCACTGGGGCAAGTTGGATTAGATTTTCCTTCGCGGTAACCACAGCTTTCCTTCGAAACAGGAGGCAGTCACCAGCAGCTCATGGCAAACTCTTTCCTTTAACTCACAACACATTTCAATACATTGAAAGATAACAAAACAATAATTCTTCCTGGAGAGAACATGGGATCACTAACTGAAAGGATGGAAATCACAGTGAGAAGAAACATTTGAATGTCTTAAGATGAGTTAAGGATTAGATCATATTAATAACACTTTAAAATGAATCACACAGGAAAAAAATATTAAGGTGTTCAACATGATTATCTTCCAGCATGGTACTTAAAAATGACTTTTTTTCTAAGTAGTTTTCAGCATTTTTCACATTTTCTACTTGGGGCAGGCTTTTGTAATAGAAATTCAATTAATATTGATACTTTAAAAATTAAAAGAAACCAATAAGTATCCATTTGTGCTGCATGTAAGAATATTCAATGCTGTTGTAATGGAACTGTTTCATTTGATTTCAGGTTCTTAAAAGTCTAAACTAAGAATGAAATGGTATTCTTTACGAGTGTGAGATACAGTTTATATTCCAGTCTGCAACTGTAGCATGTAAATGGATGAAAAAACTTCATTGTTCATGGAATTATTCCAGGTGCTCTAAAAAATAAAGGAAGCAAACATCATTCTTACCTTTAGGAGTTTACATATCATAGCTAATAATGACATAGCCCAAGACATTTAAGATGCACATTAAATAAATAAATGATACAAAATAAAGAAGTTAAAACATTTCTATTTTCTGCAAAGAAAGGTGTTCTTTAAATAAACATGCTACTCATTAAGGGTTTGATTTTTTTTTCAAAACGTATAATAACCCTTAGTGAATCTATCACTATACCATCAATACACCCATCTCTAGGGTCAGATTATTATATATATTTTATAGAAATTGAACTAGGTTTGGAATAAAGGACTTTCTTCAGCCCTTCAGCCTGTGAGTAGCATAACCAGACCTGGGGTACTATAGGGACAGACTGCTTACCTGGTGTGAGAGTCCTAACTTGCTGGGCCAAGAGCTAGCCAATCAGCGGTGAGCTGCCATCCTGACCTGAGACTGTTCAACCCTTTTAGATGAGACCTGAAACTTTCATACCTGTGTCTGCAATGTCACAAGATAAAGAAAGACAACAAAGGGAGGCCAAGAGTACCATTCTTTCACAATCCCCAACTTCCTTATAATGCAGAGCTGTGGCATCCTGACTACTCCCCATCAGCATGAACTTCATAAGAATGACAACTTATGGTCACTGAGCACCTACTATGTACCAGACTCCGTGGTATCTGCTGTGCTCTTACATATGTTATCTCTAAATCTTATAACAATTCTGTAAATCAAAGATTAATATCTCCTTTTATCCACTGGGAGAAATGGAGGCTCAGTTATTTTGTAAGCTACCTGCCTTCAAAGCCTTTGACAACACTGAGGATGGCAAATAGGTTTGTTTCATCCCCGTAATCAACTGCGGTCAATTGAAGGTGCCGCCTGGAACACTGTGTTAAGAAAGGCCCTTGAATCCATTCCCAGTGCAGAAGGCTGTGGCCCACCAACTTCATCATGAGTGTAGGAGAGGGGAATGGTATACGGATGCCACCTTTTTGCAATCCGTGCACTGGGCCATGCCACCTGCCTCTCTAGAGGCAGTGAGAGGTTGCTGTGCGATTTCTAAGGCTACTTAAGGTCCTGATACCTGCAGAATATCTCAGGATCTCTATCTGCCACCTTCCCTTCCATTTAGCCTGTATCTGCCACCTTCCCTTCCATTCCTGTTGATGTTCCCACCACTAAAGTCCCTCTCTTGTTGTAGCAAAGATGTGCGCAATGTCTCCAAGCACAGGCCCTGGGGAATCTTTTCTCATCTTGCTCCATTATCTTCACATGGATTCATTGTCACCTTGGAGGATGAGTGACAAGATACAAGTTCACTAGGGGCAAGGAGAGGGGAGAAGGGGCGTAGGAGAGCAATCATCTTGAGGTATAGGGGAGCGTGAAAACAGAGGAATGAGCTGAGTGTCAGTGCCTTGAAAGGTTGAGGCCTGGTCCAGGGCGGGCAGCCCCAGACAGGGAGGACCAGGGACTGTACAATCTGTGCAGGAGACGGAGATATTGCAAGAGCCTGGTAGCTCCCTTCCCTGGCCTAGCCATGCTGATTCTCAGTGGCACAACTTCTTTTGTGACTGCCTTGGGCAAGTTACTTCTCTCAGCCTCAGTTTCCTCTTCTGCAGCATGATGGGGTTGGACCCTATGACTCATAAGGTCCTTCCTAGCACCAGAATTTAAAGGTTTGCAAAACTATTTATGAAGATAACAAGCTGAGGGCAAGTCAGATGGAGAATCCAAAGGTTCATATCATCATAAAGTCATCTAGATTTGTGTTTGTCTGACTCTGGCACCTGCCAGCTTGTGATCTTGGAGTCTCATAACACACTGAGTTTGTTTTCTACAAAACTGAAAATGCCTCCTTCATAGGGTTCATGTGAGCCTCCTACAAATTAATGTCTATAAATTTCTTATCTCAGTGCTTGATATCTGATAAGCAGGCAATAAATGCTTTACTTTTTTCCCCATCATCATTGTGCGTACCTCTAAGAAATAAAAATCTGCCAATAAAAAATTATGTCCATTAATTATTAGGCATATCCTAATTTCAAAGGTATTAAATGTGAAAAAAAAAAATACGAGTCAGAAAATAGAGGAAGCAAAGTCTTTGGAGGCTAGGAGAACTTCTCAGCATTCTGAAACCAGGAGACATGGGTAGGTACCAACCATGCTTCCCCACAGCCCGTGGTGCTTTGAGCTGACACTAAAATGACACATTTTTAAGTAGGAAAAAAGGTCTGACATATTAGATTTAATTATTAAGGTCCAAATCTCACACTTCGTGGATGCAAGCTTTACCACAGTACCAAGTTTTAATATATTAATAAATCGTCATGAATACTCCCAAACAATTTCAGTTCTGACCAAGGATGGAGTCAAACTAACTGAGCCAACCTCTGTCCCACAGGTACTAAGTGAGGGCCCACAAGAACTCTGCTGTCTGCTGCATCACTTACAATGATCTCTTAAGAGTTGAGAAAAGACATGCGGGCTCTGATACATTTCTCCACGTTGTCCTCTCAGAATTCACAATGTTCTGTCCAAGGGCCAAATTAATTAGCATGATGCCTCCTGTGGATGAATAAAAAAGCCACAAATGAAGCTATGTGTTTCAAGGAAGTAAGAGAATTAATGATTTTCTGCAAACAGATACAAGAAAGGTCAGCCTTGGATTCTACAAAGTTGAATTTTGCTTTTAATATCCCTTATTTAGATGGGAAAAAAAACTCTGGGATTACAAACGAAGATGAATGGTGAAGTCTTGAAAGAAATTAATTTTATTGAAAAGTCATTTCTTCCTTTGGAAGCACTGGGCATTTGTGGGATAGCTCTTCATTTTATTGATTTAAAGGGATAACATTTGCCCTAGATGATGGTGCAGTTGCTATGGTAACGTTTTTTCTAACGAAACTAAAAATAATGAAGCCTGTGTCTGATTTACTAGGGCAAGTCAAGCCTTTCTCCACAACTTTCTGAAAGAAGTATCTGTCAGTTGTCACAGATTTATTTCAGATTAAGGGGAACATGGTTTAGGAGCTGAAGTGGAATGTTTTTATTTCCGCCTGACTCTTCCACTTTTGAATGTCATAGATTTGCAGGGCATGGCAGACACATGCCCAACAGAGAGGAACAGAGAGGAGCTTAATGAGTCACAAAGAATCATTCTTTATTTCAAGTGCGTCCTGTATTCTCATTGGAATGAGTCCACAAAGCTGCTGGGTCCCCAAATCCTTCATTTGTAATTCCCTAGGCGGTCGCACAGACAAGGCCAAGGTTGTTGTTAGCTAAGCTTTGAAGCAACAGCACCTCATTTGTTAGTTATTGGCTTTGTTCCAGAAAAAGGTTCCTAGGATCATGGCCCCAGAGTGCGTGCGTGTGCCTGTGTGTGCCAATGCTTATGCTTGAGAGATGGAGCAGGGTGATGGGAGAGTGGAGACAGAGAAGAGGAGAGCTGTTCTACTCTCCAGGGTTCTCATTATATAACTTAACACATATTTATTAAGCTACTACTATGTGCCAGGCATTGTCTAGCACTGAAGTCACTGGGTTCATTAAAAATAAATAAATAAAAAGATGATGTTGAGAGGCATGAAGGTGGAATAGCTAACAACTGAGGGTAATGATAGATTTCCTTCCTCCTTCCTTTTCTTTATCTCCTCTTCCTTCCTTCTTTCTGTCCTTCCATATTTTATTGAATGTTACCGTGTGTCAGACACATGCTAAGTACATGTGATGCAAATATGAACAGAGCTAAGAACCTGCCCCCAAAGAGTCAAAAGTCTAGCGAGGGTGATAAATAAACCAACATACATATGGCCCAGATATTGTACTCTTGGGCATTTATCCCAGAGATATGGAAATTTATGTTCACATAAAAACCTGTACACATGTTCATGGCAGCTTTATTCATAATAGCCCCAAACTGGAAACAACTCAGGTGTCCTTCAACAGGTGAATGGTTAAACAAACTGTGGTCCATCCGTAATATGGAATCCTACACAGCAATAATAGGGAACGAACACACAACAACTCATGAATCTCTGGAGAATCGTGGGGAGTGAAAAAGCCAATCTTAAAAAGTTATATACTGTATGATTCCATTTATATAACATTCTTGAAATGACAAGATTCTAGAGATGGAGAACAGACTAGTGGTTGCCAGTGGTCAAGGAGACCCAGAGATAGGAAAGAAGTGGGTGTGGTTACAAGGGGCAAACGTAGGATTTTTGTGATGATAGAAATGTTCTGCTCTTGACCGTGTTGGCAAATAAATGAACAAAACATGTAATAAAATTGCATAGAATTAAATATATACACATACACAGATATAAGTAAACTGAGTAAATGTAAACAAGATGGGTGATTATATCAATGTCAATACCCTGATAATATAATATTGTACTACAGTTTTAAGTATAAAAAACACTGAGGGAAACTGGATGAATGGGACACAGGATGTCTCTGTATGAATAAATGAGTCCTGTGGATGTAATGTTCATAATGATGACTATAGTTAGCAACACTGTATTGTATAATTGAAAGTTGAAAAGAGAGTAGATCTTCAAAGTTCTCATCACAAGAAAAAAATTTTGTAACCATGTGTAGTGAGGGATGTTAACTAAACTTAATGTAGTAACCATTTTATATATCAGATCATCATGTTGTACCACTAAAACTAATACAATGTTAATGTCAAATATATCTCAATTTTTTAATGAAAAAAGTATTCTTCATAAAAAAAGTAAAGTTAATTTTAAGTATTACTGTTAAGAAATAAAAAGAATTAGAAGCTTAAAAAAATAAATCAATATAACATTAAGTGGGATAAGTGCAGTGGTAAAAATGGAGATAGGGTGCTAGGAGACCTTAGATTATTTCCTATCGAGGTGACTCTAGCAAGTTGGGAGAGAATTCATTTCAGGCAGAGGAAACCACACGACTCCACCATTAGAGTTAAGAGCAGACTCTTTTGACATGATACTATATATAGAAAACCCTAAACACTCCACACAAAAACTAATAGAACTGATCAAACAAATTCAGCAAGGTAACAGGATAGAAGATTAACATACAGAAATCAGTTGCACTTCTTTACACTAACAATGAAATATCAGAAAGGGAATGTAAAAACACAAATCGCATCAAAAAAAGTAAAATACTTAGGAATAAACCTGACCAAGGAGGTAAAAGACTTTTACGCGGAGAACTATAAAACATTTATAAAGGAAATTTAAGATGATTCAAAGAAATGGAAAGATATCCCATGCTCTTGGATTGGAAGACTTAACATTGCTAAAATGGCCATACTACCCAAAGCAATCTACAGATTTAATGTGATCCCTATCAAATTACCCATGACATTTTTCACAGAACTAGAACTAGTAAGTCTAAAATTTATATGGAACCATAAAAGACACAGAATTGCCAAAGCAATCCTGAGGAAAAGGAACAAAGCAGGAGGCATAACCCTTCCAGGCTTCAGACTATACTACAAAGCTACAGTAATCAAAACAGCATGATAGGGCTTCCCTGGTGGCGCAGTGGTTGAGAATCTGCCTGCTAATGCAGGGGACACGGGTTCGAGCCCTGGTCTGGGAAGATCCCACATGCCGCGGAGCAACTAGGCCCGTGAGCCACAATTCCTGAGCCTGCGCGTCTGGAGCCTGTGCTCCGCAACAAGAGAGGCCGCGATAGTGAGAGGCCCGCGCACCGCGATGAAGAGTGGCCCCCGCTTGCCACAACTGGAGAAAGCCTTCGCACAGAAACGAAGACCCAACACAGCCAAAAAAAAATTAAAAAAATAAAAAATAAAAAATAAAAAATAAAAAAAAATAAAAAAAAAAAACAGCATGATATTGGCACAAAAACTGACATATGAATCAATGGAACAGAATAGAGAGCCCAGAAATAAACCCACACATCTACAGTCAATTAATCTTCAACAAAGAAGGCAAGAATTTACAATGGGAAAAAGACAGTCTCTTCAGCAAGTGGTGTTGGGAAAGTTGGACAGCCGCATGTAAATCAATGAAGTTAGAACACTCCCCCATACCATACACAAAAATAAACTCAAAACGGCTTAAAGACTTAAATATAAGACATGACACCATAAAACTCCTAGAAGAGAACATAGGCAAACATTCTCTGACATAAATCTTACCAATGTTTTCTTAGGTCAGTCTCCCAAAGCAATCGAAATAAAAGCAAAAATAAACAAATGGGACCTAATTAAACTTATAAGCTTTTGCACAGCAAAGGAAACCATAAACAAAATGAAAAGACAACCTACAGAATGGGAGAAAATATTTGCAAATGATGCGACCAACAATTTCCAAAATATACAAACAGCTCATACAACTCAACAATAACAACAAAATAACAAACAACCCAATAGAAAAATGGGCAGAAGACCTAAATAGACATTTCTCCAAAGAAGACATACAGGTGGCCAAAGGGCACATGAAAAGATTCTCAACATCACTAGTTATTAGAGAATTGCAAATCAAAACTACACCTCACACCAATCTGAATGGCCATCATTAAAAAGTCTACAAATAACAAATGCTGGGGAGGGTGTGGAGAAAAGGGAACCCTCCTATACTGTTGGGAATGTAAGCTGGTACAGCCACTATGGAAAACAGCATAGAGGTTCCTCAAAAAACTAAAAATAGAGTTGCAATATGATCCAGCAATCCCACTCGGGGGCAGATATCTGGACAAAACTATAATTCAAAAAGACACATGCACCCCTATGTTCATAGCAGCACTATTCATAATAGCCAAGACATGGAAACAACCTAAATGCCCATCAACAGGGGAATGGATAAAGGAGTTGTGGTACATACATACAATGGAATACTACTCAGCCATAAAAAAGAATGAAATATTGCCATTTGCAGCAACATGGATGCAACTAGAGATTACCATACTAAGTGAAGTCATTCAGAAAGAGAAAGACAAATACCATATTATATCACTTATATGTGGAATCTAAAATACGACACAAATGAACTTATCTATGAAACAGAAACAGACTCACAGACATAGAGAACAGACTTGTGGTTGCCAAGGGGAGGGGGAAGAGATGGAGTGGGAATTTGGGGTCAGCAGATACAAAGTAGTATACATAGAATGGATAAACAACAAGGTCCTACTCTACAGCACAGGGAACTGTATTTACTATTCTGTGACAAACCATAATGGAAAAAGAATATTAAAAAGAATGTATGTATAGGTATAACTGAATCACTTTGCTATACAGCAATTAACAAAACACAACATTACTGTGTATAGTAAATCAAATATATTCCAAAAAAATTATTTTAAAAGAGCAGACTCTTCATCTGTCTTGCTCACTGCTATTTCTCCAAGGCCTAAAACACTGCCTGGTTCACAGTTAATTATCAAAAACTGTTCACTGAATGAATAATAAAGATGTGGAAGAGGATGTGGTGAGTTTGGGAAGCTACAAGGAGTCATCATGGTTGAGCATAGAGTGTGTTTAGGGGGATAGACAGGGATGAGAATGATAGCAGAAGATGGGCTACGGGTCAGGTACTCTGAAGTGTTCAACCTTTATTCCAACATAAAGTAGGAGCCAAGAAAGATCCTGTGAGCATAGTGAGGAGACAGACTGGAACAAAGACACCAGCTGGGGAGGTTGCTGTGGCGATCCAGGTGAGTCCTTTGCTTACAGTCTCGTATGTTAGAAGTCCTTCAGTATAAGTCCTATGTCCAAAACGGAGGTGTCCAATAGCAATAGAATTCAAGCCACATAAGCAATTTTAAATTTCTAGTAGCCATATTAAGAAAATCAAAGGAAAAGGTGAAATTAATTGTAATAATTAATTCCAGTGTGTTAAACTCTAGAAATAAGATTGTACCCAATATTATCATATAATCAACATGTAATCAATATAAAACATTATTCATGAAATTCTTTATACTCTTTTTACATCCTTTTCTTATACTAAGTCTTTGGAGTCTAATCTGTATTGATATGTATCATTGACAACACATCTCAGTTCAAAGCAGCCACATTTCAAGTGCTTAAGAGCTACACGCCCTAGCTACCATATTGAACAGCATAGGTCTAATGCATAGATGGTGCTACCCAGTGGCAAGGAATAATTATTTGAACTTCTTCTAGACCTTTTCCATGTGGCATGACTATTAATTCTCACAACAACAGCAACGACAATCCTATGAAGTATTATTATCTACCTTTATGATGAGGAAACTGAGCCCCAAAGAAGTTAAACAAATCGACCATGGCCTTCCAACTAATCAGTGATGGAGCTAGTATTCAAATTCAGCTCTGACTGACTGCGTTTTCCTCTATGCGGCTGCTTTAGCCACTTTATTATGCTGTTCCAGTGAGAAACCTTGGCCTGCAGTGAGGGATCATAAGATCAATCTTATGGAAGCATCTGAGCCCTCGCCAACTGAGCTCGTGCAGCTGATGCATGTGAAATTCAAAACTTGAAGCAGCAAGGAGTCCATAAAAGAGATGATTTTTTTTTCAGAATTTATCAAAATGCTTATTTTTCTAGAACCTGATTTCTGATCTGCTGAGCCTAATTACTTGATTTGAGAGTCTCAGTCTTTAGTAATGTGCTGGTCTGCCTAACTGAATCACTGCTTCTTACCTTAACCTCACTGAGGAGCTCACACCAAAATAAATTATGGGGAGAAATTTCTTCTAAGTAGAGATGGCCCTGACATTTAGTGAATGATGAAGCCAGAATGGTATTCAGGTCCAGAGACGGGACACTAATATAATCAAGGGAATGGAAGAACTTCATAATAAAGGATAGGCTTTGAAAAAAATCACCAGGCTAAAGGATAAGCTGGACAGGCAAAGGCTGAGGGGAAGGAAAATACAATATAAGATCTTGAAGCCATGATGGCTGTGGATATAGTGAACAGCAGTATTTCTAAGGCTGACCTAAGACCCATTTCTCTCTGTAGCTGTGGTCCCTGGATGCTGGGTGTCTCTTGGAACAAGTGACCCACATTTGCAAAATGCTGGCCAAGGATTAGAGATGTAGTTTGAGATGTTTAAGAGCTGAATAAAGTAAAAGTCTCAAACCCATGAATCTGAGTTAACAACCCATGGATAGAATGCCAGCTAAGGTCGAGAACATGAAGCTGAAACAGTCTGAATATTAAGTACACAAATGTCTAATACCATTTGTTGACTTCCTCACTATCTACATGACCTCTCTATTTGGATGTCACAGAAACATCCCAAACTCATTATGTCCCAAACAAAGTTCTTTATCTTTCTCTCCAGGGTCTTTCCCACCCCTTTCATCTGGCATTTTCCATCTCTGTAAATGAAACCCTTTGAGATTCATTCTAAGCACCTCCCTGCCTCCCCCCCCCACATACAATTCTATCAGTTTTATCTCCTAAATAACTTGTGACTCAGTTTCCTAATTCAAAACCCTTGAAGACCCTTCTTACTTATGCCTCTGACTCCTTCCTCTCTCTTCACTGTACCTAGAAAGATCTTTTGTCAATGTCAGTCTAAACACGATTTGTACATTCTGGTTTAAACTCATCACTGCTCCCCATGGCACCCAAGACAAAATACAAACTCTTTAACAAAGCTCTCTCCTTAGCCCCTCCCCATTCTCACTCCACGTTCAGGTCTCTCTGCCTGAGCCAAGGACCACCCTCTCTCCCATCTGGCCTTCACACTTGCCCTTTCCTCTCCCCAGTCCCTACCTCTGCTTCACCCCCTATTCATCCTTTAGGACTTGGCTTAGCTGCTTGCTTCCTTCAAGAAGCCTTCCCTGATCCTCAAGGTCTGAGATGGATGCCCAAGACATGAGTTCTCATCATGCCTCGTGCCTCCCCTATTGCAGCTCCTTTCATATGGGACCATCATCAGCGGTTCACTTGTCTCCAACCCCTACTAGATTGTAAGCTCCAAGTAGCTGCCCTGTCACTCTCCTGTTCACCCTTCCATCCTCAGTGCTTGTACAGAATAGGCAATAAACAAGTAATTGAGGAAAACTGAATGCTTGTGGAGAACACCAAATATCACTTATTCCCATTTTCCCCCAACTCAAAACTTTGTGAACCTCCATTAAAGTTTGGCAAATATTTCTGGAAAAGCAAATAGTCAATCCAACAAGATCTGCCTTCCCATATCTAAATGAGAACTCAGTGGGACAGTGCAGGGTCATCGTGAAATGCCACGAGGTTTGAGTTAGTGCAATGTGGGGCCCACGTGTAGGGGTGTGGACTCACCCAGACAACAAGCAGTTCTGGAAGCATTAGGCCCAGGGAGCAGGGTCAGCACCCACTTCCCCGTTATCTTCTTTCCCATCACAGGACACTAAACCTGATGGCTTCCACCCCCTACCAATATGAACAGGTTCCCCCATGTGAGTGGTCAGGCAGGGCACATATCTGCTTCTTGGAACTCCTCGGCACCTTGGTCTGTTTGGCTGAGTTTTATGACTAACTTCAATTACTTGGAAAGGAAAAAACATTTTCCTTCTTTGCAGCTTGAAATATCTCATCAAAGAAATGTGGAGACTATGGAAATCAGATTTGACTGGCAGCCAGCTCTTCGCTTCGATCACTTCTGCTATTCTGTAGCTCTCTTTGGAAAAAGGAGTTTGGGCTTTTCTGACAGCCTGATGGGCAATGACATAATTTTAATAATCCTCTCCCCTCAGGGGCAAAAGTAAAGAAGGAAACTTCATAATGAAATTACTGTGCCTCAAATATGTGGTCGCTAGGTTCATCCTTTCTGCATTGTTCATGTCCAGGACTCTGGAAACGAGATGCGTATTTCAGGCATGCCTGACACTGCTGTTGATGCTCTGTTTTCTACACTGCCTTGAAGACCGGTGAGGCCTGCAAAAGACTGAGCCTGTGAAGCTTTAGAAGTACTATCAGAACACACACACCACAATTCAACTCTGTTCATCACGTAAAGATCATGGATTTAACTCTTCAAAAAATTACAAGGCCCTTGTATTTTTAGACTCCAATTTCCAATGTTATGATTGGGGTTAGTTGGGAGGAAGGGATGCTTATCTCCCATTCTCACTTGTCTGTAGTGGGCAAGAGGAGAGAATGGATAGAACAATTCAGCCCTCTGTCTCTGTACTCCACACTTCCACCCTCTGTCTCTTTTCTGATCCAATGATGAGATTGGGAAATAAACAAGGTGACTCAGCATCCTGGAGGTTTAGAGTTCAGGTAGATTTATCACTTGGGATGGTTTTGGCTGCAAATAACAAGCCACTGAAGGTGCCATAAGCATACTTGAGCTTAAGTAACAAGAAACCCGGAGTCAGGACGATCCGGCGTTGGTGTGGTTGCTCAACAGTGTCATCAAGGACCCAGGTGCTGCTCATTTGTCTCGTCTGCGATCCCCAGCGTGTTGACATGCCTCCCTTCATGACCTGCCGCAGCTCCAAACTTAGTGTCCTTAAGCAACAGTGTCCGAAAGCAAAAAGGAAGGAAGGAGGGAAGGAAGGGAGGAAGGGAGGGAGAGGGAGAGGGGGAGTGAGGGAAACAGGAAGGAAGGAAGGAAAGAAAGGGAATAAGGAGAGGAAAGTACGACACCTTGTCACAGCACTTCTCTTTTAAGAGAGAAAACGTCTTCCAGAAGTTTCCTCCGATTTCCTCTTTAATCACGTTGGCCAGAATCAGGCCACACAATCACGTGCTAGCTGTAAGGAAGACTGGGAATGGGAGTACCTTGTCTGCAGCTGGAAGACCAGCTTTGCTCACAAGGGAGAAAGGCACCTACTGATGTGTCAGGTAGACAACCACCAGTGCCTGTCACATGTGTTGGTTTGAGTGAGAGCAAAGGCCATATCAAGTTGTGCTCTCTAATTTAACCTCATTCAGTAGGAAAGCCAATATTTCTACCTCCTCCTGTCAGATTCCTGTGTCCTATCTTTCTATTAGTTCCAAGCTCAGAGCAAGGAGAGAGTCATGATAACTTATTACCCTCAAACACTAACAGTTACTGCCAGGAGCACAGCTGACCATAGAAAAATAAAGCACCACCCTCAGTTTCTTTATCTGCAAAGCAAGAGGTTTGGATGAGAGCATCTCCAAAGCCCCTTCCAGCCCTGACAGTCTGTGGTTCTATGACTGTGCATTCAAATGTCTCCAAGCAGTGAATCAAATCACAATCAGCCTAAGAAATGCTATGAAAGGAAACAATTTTACTCACATTGACTTACATTGGCCTTAAGGAATCAAAACTAGTAAATAATGATGAAGTTTGAAGCCAGTGTCAGCTTAATACAGATAGGAACTTGTGAATTGCCCCAAGCCTGTTGTTCAGAGTAGCCATGTAATGGGCTTACGAGAGTTTAGGAAAATTGTTATTCCCTTGAAACTGAGTTTTGTTAAGACAAGCAGAATGACAAGGCACTAAAAATGGATCTCTCCTTCATCTCTGCATTGAAACGATCTCTAATGTCTACAGGCTACAGCCCAAATGCCTTGACACAGCTTATAAAAGGTCCTAGCGTCAGCTTCCATTCACAGCTAATGTTTTTAGTCTTACTCTGTGCTCAATACATATGAAGCACTTTACGTGTCATTGTCTCTTTTAACCCTCACAACAAGACTATTGTTATAATGTTGTTATCTCCATTTTACATATGAAAAAAACTGGAGTTAAGTAACTTGCCCAAGGTCACACAGCTAAAAGTAATAGAGTCAGGATTTGAATTTAGGCAGTCTGTATCCAGAGCCCATGCCCTTGACCACTATGTTATATTCCTCTACAGTATTTAAATATTTTTTTTTAATTTTGTTTACATTTCTATTTCTACCACTAATCCATAAGGGCCATTGTCTTCCCACCCCTTAGTATTGTATCTGACAGTAAACAGACACTCAATGAAGATTTAAAGAATGAATGAATGACTTCCTGCACAGACTTTTCACTGTTCTTCAAACGTTCTTACTCTATTATACAACCAAGCTGCTGTGCTCTACCTTACACAGCTCCTTCTTCCCAGCAGACTCCAACTCCTCCTTCAGGCATGTTCTCAGATGTCATATCCATGCTGTGCTCTTCCCATCCGTCTTCCAAAGAGAAAAATAGGTCACATGGAAAACAAGTCACATAAGAAGGCACTAGAATCAGAATGGCATAGGACTTACTTATTAATCAGGATCAGCTAAGAAAAGTGCCCAAACTCAATGGCTTACCAAATAAAATCACTCACAGTCAGCAGAAGCAGAGGGCAGGGCTCTGCCATCATTAAGGGACAGAGGGTCCATCTTACGATAACACCATCTTCAAGGTGTGGCCTGGAGGACCACCATGGAAGGGGAAGAGAGAGCCTGGAGGACAGTGCAGCCTGAAGTGGGCACATCACGTCCACCCACATCCCACTGGCCATAACTCAATCTTATGGCTCTGACCTAACTGCAAATAAGGCTGAGGAACAAGGCCGTCCTGCACGCCCAAGAAGAAAATGAAATAAATTGGGTGAACACATAATATTGTTTTCACCAGAGCTTCTTCACAGTAATATGGAAAAAATGCCTTCAAAATTCTAATGAAAAGTATTTTCATCTTAGGAAATTCTACACCTAGACAAATTTTCAATCAAGCATTAAAGTAGAATAAAGAAATATTCAGGTATGCAACATCTCAAAAAGTGTACACCCCATGTACCCTTTCTCAGGAAGCTAGCAAAGAACATAAACAAGGAAGTAAATAAAGGAAGAAGAAAACATAAAATCCAGGAATCAGGGATCCAAGGCAGGAGAGAGTTGAAGAGAAGTCCAGAAATAATAGCCATACAGAAGGCCCAGAGAACAACAAACTCAAACTGGAGAAGGGTGTATAGTGACCCCATTTGAAGGTGGGGAAAGGGAAAGGGGGCTGGTGATATAAGTGTGCTCTATTATACCACCCTGCTCCTTCATCTTCATTATATGAAGTCAACAAAATAACATCTAAAATTTATAAATCTAGAAATTACAGTATAGGCATATGATTTAGAAATGGAGAAGTAAGTTACAAAAGAAACAGTTAAAAAGAGTTGAAAAGTGTTGCTCTAGGGTAGCTGAACTTGGAAGTGGGGTGGGGTAGAGCAAGGGAATGCCATTTTTCATTCTAACTCTTGGTATAGTATTTGAGTTTTTAACCATATAATGTATTTCTTGGCTAAAACTTACATATTTTTTAAACGAAGAGTAAAGAGACATAAAGAAGTTTTCATAATCTTTTCCTTCATCCTACCCAAAGGTCCCCCCAAGGACCTTATGATGGCCTCAAAATGTCAAGAAGGGAAGAATGGGACAGGGCAAATGTGCATTAATATGACAACTTCTTTGAACCCGCTAGCAGAGTATTTTCCCTTTCATCCAATTCTTTTTTAAAATACTGGTCAGTGGTCCCATCTGCCTGAGTAGGTTCAAGGGAAGAGGGGAAAACAGATGAGGCCATGAACAGAGGCCCTGTAATAGCACTAGTGACCACCACCCATATTGGACCTCTCCTCCATCTTGCCAAAAAAGGAAAAATAACACATTCTAGGCATTTTTCTGAAATCATTATGCTCTATATCCTCCTTATCTAGTTTGACATGACTGTTTGGTGAGCTCATGATGGTCACCCATAAGTATTGCCTTCAAAAGTGCTGGTACACCTGTCAGTCTTACCCGTCTAATTTCAATAATTCACCTTTTGATTTTTTTCAGGCAACATTTGTTCATTTCTTGGCTCTCTTGCTGGAAGGCAGCAAGAGAGCCAAGAAACTTCCAAACGTTCTCTAGCAATGGTTCTGCTGTTAGTTCTGTAAGATCTATTAGAATGTCATTTACTTGGTCCTAAATATTTGACCACGTTTTTTGGATGTGGGAGTTTCAGTTGTCTCTTCAACAACATTCATCCTGTTGTCATCTCTTGGGCACCATTAGGTATGGGGGGCGGGGACAGACATGAAGAACGTATTAACAGTTCTTGCCATTGAGGAGCTCTTAGTCTAGAGGAATAGAATGAAAAATAAGTCAGTAATTTCAACAGTGATAAGGGCTATGATATGCATAGGGGGCTACAGGTTTGGAGGGACACTTAAGTCATCCTGGAGGAAGGAGGATAGGCTTCCTGGGAAGAGGCATCCTTTGATCATGTGAAGGACACAGGAGTGAACATGTTAAGGGAAAGGAAACGGCATTCTGGGTAGAAGAAAGAGCATGAAAAAGCTCAGAAGTGAAAGAGAACGCAGAAGGGTCAGGGAATCGAAAGTCATTTGGGCATAGGGAGGAGTGACAGGAGACGGAGGACACAGCCAGAGGGGAGCAAGGGCCAGGTTCTGCTGGGCAGACACTGGAGGATTTTAATCAGAGGAGTGATATGATCAGATATGAGTTTCAAATAGATCCCTCTGACCCAGGGAATTAAAGTGTGTGTGGTAGGGGAGGGAGGGTGAGATTGGAGAAAGAAGACTCTGACCAGACATGAGACCATTGAGGTAACGAGGGGAGAATCCCGAGTGTGGACTAAGACAATGAAAGTATAGATAAAAAAGGAGAGCAACTGAAATCTATTTGAGAGGTTAATTCAACAGGATTTAGGTATAAAGGATGAAGGAGGGGAAGCATCTCAGATGGCCCAAGTGTCTGCCTTGTGACTCGGTAGATGGTGGTAGCATTGGCTAGCAGGGTACTGTGTGGGAATGGGTTTGGGGGCAGGTGAGTTCACTTTGGGTTGACTTTGAAATATCTGCCAGACACTTGTATGGAGACATCTACTCGCAGGTAGACACATAGGTCTGCAATCTAGAGAAAGATCAGGGCAAGAGAGAAAACAATTGAATCATCTGCACACAAGCGGTGGTGGAAGCACTTGGGGGTGAACAAGATCTTCCAGAAAAGATATGTAGCAAAGATAAGGGACAAGATTGGGATTAACATACAAGCACTACTATATATGAAATAGCTAACCAATGAGGACCTACTGTATAACACAGAGAACTCTACTCAATATTCTGTAATAACTTATATGAGAAAAGAATCTGAAAAAGAATGAATATATGTATATGTATAACTGAATCACTATGCTGTACACCTGAAACTAACACAACATTGTAAATCACCTATACTCCAATAAAATTTAAAAAAAAAACAAAACATAAGGGGCAAGAAGTCAAATAAGGAGCCTCAGAGCTTAATACTTGGCTCATTTGAACCAAAGTATTTATCTCCTCATGGTTCCCACAGCACCTTGACCTAACATCCATCGTTGCTATGACTCTGTACTTTTTTTTTTTTTTTAATTTTAGGGAAGGCTCTTTTATTTATTTATTTAATATTTATTTTTGGCTGTGTTGGGTCTTCGTTTCTGTGCGAGGGCTTCCTCTAGTTGGGGCAAGCGGGGGCCACTCTTCATCGCGGTGTGCAGGCCTCTTCACTATCGTGGCCTCTCTTGTTGCGGAGCACAGGCTCCAGACGCACAGGCTCAGTAGTTGTGGCTCACGGGCCCAGTTGCTCCGCGGCATGTGGGATCTTCCCAGACCAGGGCTCGAACCCATGTCCCCTGCATTAGCAGGCAGATTCTCAACCACTGCGCCACCAGGGAAGCCCGACTGTGTACTTTTTTCCCCTGTGCTAGACACAATCAGCTTGAAGGTAAGGACAAAATCTTATTTGATTTCATATCCCTAGGATTAAATACATACATAATTAAGAATATTCTACATGTTCAATAAGTGTTTATTAAACAATGATTGTATACTCATAGTTTATGGAAGAGGCAAAAAATAGCCAGTCTGATGTGCTTCAAATTCAGGAAAGCACCAGGCTTTAGCATGTCACTCAAGAAGGATTTTAATCTAAGAGCACACCTCTTCTCTCTGCCCCCTCATTCTCTTTACTCACTTAAGAGCAGAAATCTGGTTTCTAGATTCTACCACTTGCTTTTCTCCAATCATCATGAAAACAGGAGTATTCTCTTTTTCTGAATTGCCTGGGCTCACTTTTAAAACTAAATTTAAATACCATAGAAATGGTCTTAATTGGTTTCTGCTCTTCAGTTAATCCTTCTCTAAGGCTCTGGCAGGTACGGTGAGATCAGACTCCTTCCTGGGGCCAGCACCCGTGTGACAATTCCAGCAGCATGGTTATTATATGTGAGGCTTTTGTAATCAGAACCTCTCTCTGGGGACAGTTTACTGACATCGGAAGTTCGTCATGGTTACAAAGTACTTTGATTTCGCGAAAATAAGAGGTCTTCTCTGCTGAGGTGGCAAGTGGTGTTTTGTTTTATACAGAGTAACTGGGGAAGAACCTCAAGTTCAGTGTCAAAGAGCCAAGATTTTTCTCCCTTCCCTGAGCCAGCTACCAGCCTGCTCAGAAGACAGCGATTTGTGTTTATAGTCACTAAATTGAGTTTGAGGGAAAGTAAAGCTGGAAGGCATTTTGTCTTTGAAAAGAGGCCACCAGAGGCAGCTGCTGCTCCATCTGCCCGCAGAAGTCCTCATGTTTAACACATGGACACCAAGGCGGGAAAGTGGTGGGGGAGGGGTGGTGGTGGGGGGATGAATTGGGAGATTGGGATTGACATGTATACACTAATATGTATAAAATGGATAACTAATAAGAACCTGCTGTATAAAAAATAAATAAAATAAAATACAAAAAATAAATAAAAATTTAAAATATGAAAAAAAAAAAAAAGAAGTCCTCATGTTCTCCAGCCATGTGTCCTGGTTGGTAATAAGAAAACGCAGTTAAGACTTTGTGCTTGGCATAGTAAGAGCTCAATCAATGTTAACTAAAAAGCAAAACAAATAAAAACAAAAAGGTGACCAGGTCTGAATACTGGACCTTGGCTTCAGTCAGTACAATGCAGCCAAGAGGTGGGGTCCCGGTCTCAGACAAAGCTAAGGACTAACTCTTATTACACCCAAGAAACGACAGCAACTAAATCAACCCTGGAATCTCAGTGGGAAGGTCAGCATTTAATGGAAAGTATTCTCCTCATTCTCCTGCCCCTGAGACTGGAGACTAGATTTTTATGATGCTATTTCATACCTGACAACAGAAAAAGTATATATAAATAACATCCAAAGCTGACAAAAATGTTGTGCAAATAACGCATCAAAATTCTGGAGACCTTGTAAATTTGTACAATATTTTTGGAAAATAATTTGCCCAGAGGTCTTAAAAGTCATAGAAAGTTTTCTACCTTCTCATTCCTGGGAATTTATCCTAATGGGGAAAAAAATCTAAAATTAGAATACAACTTTGCAAAGTGCCTTTATTGCAGCATTATTTTACAAAAATAGCAACGTGAGATATCTTAATCATGCAAGGATAGGAAAGTGTTAAATTATGGTCCATCCACACAATGGAATAATATTTATCAATTAAAATTATTATAAAGACTGTAGCATGTGGAAAAGCATTTGAAACAAAGTTAAGGGGAAAAAATCAGAATGCAAAATTGTACAAAATAAATATTAGTATAACTATATCTGTTTAACAATTATGCCAGCCTGTGGACAAAAACTGGAAAGTCATATTAAGAATAATTTTTAAGTTGAGTAGATTGTGTTCACCATAAAAGTCAAATTATTTCAAATCTTCAAGGAAAGAAAATTCTGAAACTATTTAAATAATCCAAGAGAGAGAAGAAAAACAAAGTGCCTTTACAAAGGCCCTAATACAAAAACCAGGATAAGAGAGCACCAGAAAAGAAAGCTATAATCTTATTTTTCTTATGAATACTGATATGAAAATGATAAACAAAATATCAACAAATTGAATCCAGCAACATATTAAACAAATAATATACCATGGCCAAGATGGCTTTATTCCAGAAATGCAAGGATGATTCAGTAACAGGAAATCTGTTCATATAATTCTCCATATTAATAGATCAAAAGAGGAAAAACACATGATGTCATCTCAACAGAGGCTGCCTGTAACAAAACAAATACAACAGTTATTCCTAATTTAAACTAATATTTAAATTCTAAGTAAAATAGGAAAGATAGGTATTTTCTCAATGTCATCTGTATATCTACACATATGTGCATAGTTATATTGAATTTTGGTTATTAGACCTATAAAAATGCAACAACAGTTAGTTGATCTGATGAATTCCTTGAAGACTAAATGGGTGCAATGACTATTCAAAGGTTCAAAGGCAAATCCTGCTATCAGTGTGCCCTGATCTTTGCAGACTGTATATTCAGGTCCAAGTTACTTTACCTCTATACCCATTAGGATGCTTTGAGCTGCAAATTACTCCCATTCTCAATATTTTCCAATAGCTTTGCTTCACGTAGACAGGCAGTTCCAAGTCTATCAACTACATGTTCTCACCACTGCTTCCTTCTTACCACCAATCTCCATCTCATTCAGCTGTACCAATGCTTTGGGTTTTTCCTAAAACATACCAAGCACATTCCTGCCTTGGGACCTTTGAACTTACTGTTCCCCCTGCCTAGAAAGTTCTTTCCTCAAATGTTTTAATGGCTCACTCCCTCACTTTATTCACTTCCCTGACCAAATATCATACCTCTCAGATATATGACCCCCAATCAACACTCCCTACCTCCTTACCCTGCTTGATTACCTGATATCATATTATGTATAAATGTGTGTATTGTTTTTTCTGTTAACAGAAGGCATGTTTCATGAAGGTAGCCACTTTGACCATACTTTTCACCAGTACCTGGGACAGCACCTGGCTCGCGGTAGCTGCTAAGTAGGTAATATGTTAAATACATTGTTGAAAAAAATAGGAAAATCTGACTCACACAGATTTAAACAATTAAGGAATTTATTTTCTCACAAAGCTAAATCCCCAAGGTAGGACAAGCTCCAGGAAAAAGTAAGGCTTTTTTTTCTCTTTCTCTGCAGTTCTCTATGGTCTTCCCTCTTTAGTAAGCCTGCTTTATCCTCAGAAGGAGCCTGCCCTCGTGGTCACAAGATGGCTGCAGCAGCACCTGGAACAATGTGCTTTCTCTTTCATGTCCATTTGAGAAAGAGCAAGACTCTCCCCCTCTACTAGTCAGAGTTCTCTCAAGTTGACACATAAAATTAACTATGATCCCTCCCCCCCATCATGAAATAAAAGTCATTCCCTTCAGTCTGATTGAGCCCCCTTAGTTCACATGCCCACCCCTGAACCAATCACTGAAAAGGAGGACTGAATTCCAATTTTGGCTCACATGAATTAGGACCCACCCCTGGAGAAGGGCTGGAGTCAGCCTCCACTGCCTCACATGGGTTGCAGGAGGAAGGAGTGGGTGGATCTTTCTCTTAGACAACCAGCCATGACCAATACAATCTCTGACTTCAGAGAATTCCTCAAGCCCAGGGAACCCTTTCTGACAGAGTAACTAGCCTCTTGGGGTCTTAAAACACAATCATTTGGGGGGGGGGTGCTACATCTTGAATAAAGTACCACTCTTAGGGGAGCTGCCTCAAAAATTTTCCTCCTGGGAGAGACTGAGCACTGGGAGAAAGAGAGCCAAATACACCCCTTTCTTGGGAGGGAGAAGGAGATGGAAACTGCAGTGCAAAACACATTTCACCAGAGAGCATTTTTTGCAAATCAATATCAAAACATGAAGCATCTACAAAATACAATATTCTCCCACAGAAATTAAAGGTCATTTAATTCATATTCAGGCAACGTGAAGAACGGCAGCAATTCAACACAGGAGAAAATATTTTGTCAGCAAAATGAGCCCGGCTGTAAGTTACGGAGAACACATCACCAGCCAGATACCCTAAACTGGTAAACCAATAGTTTGATTAAAAGTTGCTCCAGGCACAACTCTTGCATTAGGGTGATCTCCTAGGAAAGAGAGCCTCAAAGAGACATTGAAAACCATCTGAAGTATTGCCTACCATTTGAACAGTGTCACAATATCCTATTTAACCTGAGGCAAAAGCACAAACCAACTTCTAATGTATCCTTCCTGAAAAATATTTGATCATTTTTTTACATTGTGACTCCTTCACTGAGATACTTTAAATCCCATATAATTATTTTCTTTTTAATTAGCTGTTGAGCTGTCACTAACTATATTAAGACATTTTGGGGTGACTATTTCACATGTCTTGAAAATGCTGTTTTTCTCAACATCAGGTATGTCCAAACTATTGTAAGTTGGCCTCCTTCTTGACCCCCAGCGCTGGGGGCTGCAAACAACCATAGCAAAGGCAAGCCTTTTGTTTCTAACACAGAAAAGGTAAGACTTTGAGTAAAACTTTCTTGCTTCTTTCTAATTGTCTTGCAAGGGTGTCTTCTTCAAAAGGGCTATTGTTTACTCACATGACATGAGCCTGAAGATTATCCAGCATCTATAAGCTCTTTCATGAAAAACATCCAAAACTGATTTTGTAATGAATGAGAGGGAACAGTAGAAGATTTGAAGATGCACAATATTGCATTACTAGCCAGGAAATTTGATACGAGTTGCCGCAGAACACAACCAGCAAGGGACAGAACTGGACCACCCTCTAGGGTGCCTACTCCCAGCCCAGGGCTCCTTCCGCTATAACGCTCCTGCCGTGGGAAGGTTCTTCCCTCAGCCAGGCAGCCGAGTCCCTCTCCAGTGTGTCTCTCTGTACACACGGTGAGCTCCTGCTCGTGTGCTACAGTAAAGCACAAATTCAGCTCTAAGTTTTCTTTCATCCAAAGCAAAGGTGGAAGGAAGATTTAAAGATCCATAAGGACATACTTGTATGTATCCCTAAGGATCTATATAGATATATCCGAACTAAAGTTGCTCCAAAGAATCACAGCTATTCCTAGTTCAGATAGGACTGAAAATACACATTAGTAGAGACACTAATCCCTAGGTCTGCATGATTTTATTCAGCAGAAATCAGTGGCCAAAGTCAGCCAAACTGCAGAAAGCAGAGAGTCAAATTGAGGCAAGATTGGGAGGTTTCCAGGACTGCTAAAAGGCAGGGGCTTGAGAGGTTGTCAACAAATTGGATGAGGAAGTGAAGCAGGAGTCTGAACTGGGTGAGTGAGTAGGAACAAGGGAGAGCTGACAGGCCATGGAGTCCTTGCATCAAGGGCTGTTTCATATTTGTCTCTGAATCCCAGCAAACAGCATAGTCAATGCTCAGTACATATTGAATTTATGTATGAATGAAAGAAACGGATGAATGAATTCATACACACCCATGAGTGTACACACAAACAGATGCACACAGAGAATGAGAAAGAGAGAGAGTCTTATACACTAGAAGACCAGGGCCATCATTAGACAAAATTCACCATTATTATTCATCCTTGTTAATTCTTGTTGCCTCAGATGGGTACTTCTTTGCTTCCCTTGCTCTACCCTTTAAGATCGAATACTTTGACGCTCAGACTCTGCATTCTGGGGGACACAAGCAAAGGCAGGTAAGTCTCCTGGGAGGCTTCTAGGGAAGAATTTCCCCTCTAATGAAAAGAGACCTATAAGGAGAAATTGTTCTTCCTTCTTCTGGGTGCAGTAACATGAGGACACAATGCCTGGAGCTGAGGCAGCCCTCTAGTAAACAGGAGGAGACAAGCTTGTGAACAAAAGCCAGTGTGATGAGGACAGCAGTGTGATGATGGAAGTCCCTGCCTCCCATTGTTCCACTAAAGTAACCAATCTTCAGACTTCTTATTATGTGAATTTATAAGTATTTTCATTATTTAAGCCACTGTTAATCCAATTTTCTGTTCTTTGCAGCCCCATCTCACCTGATACAATGAAACCAACAGAGTAGAATCACTCAACTGTAGGCTGTAACTCACATGACACTGCTGTAACAAGGAGGTAGCATTGAATTCACTTAAATTGAAATATTCATTTATATAAGTCAGAAAGTTCAGAAGCACAATAACTTAGGTGAGTTCATAAGTATACTGTTGATAATATTTCTGACCAGCTAATTCACGAGAAACTGATGGAAACATAGATAAAATCTAAGCCTCATTTCAGCCAATAATTTGACCCCCTCTTCCCCTCAATCTATAAAACTAATTCACATAAAATGATTTGCAATTCATATGTGTTGATCTTCCTTGTACCAGCCGCTATGTTAGCACTCTACACATATTAACTCTTTAATCTTTAGAACAACACTATGAGGTAGGGAATATTATCATTCTCATTTTATAAATGAGGAAAGGCAAGCTGAAAGTAACCATCAGACTTCCATCTTGCTGTAAATTTCTTCTTTGTTATAATCTCATCCTTTGGTGTAAATGTTTATGAGTAATGAAATACACAAATATCAGAAAGTAAGAGAAAGACAGAAAAGCAAGAGACTTCAATAATCCAATGTTAGAATAAATTAGTCAGTGCTTAGGCAAACAAAGCCAACGTATTCAGAACTTATAATAAGCTAATATGGAAAAATATTAGCTTATTTTAAGCTAATATTTACTTAAACTTTACATAAGTTTCTTCCAATTCCGTTATCCAGTTTCTCTCCAGCAGGCTCTGAGTGGGTTTCTATCTCACCTCTCCCATGACTAGATACTGAGAAGGTTTCCTTCAGAAAGGATACCTACCTGTTAACAAAATACTCTCAAGTCATTTCCAAAATTTCCCTTAGAGAATTAATCTTCTTCCAACTCATGTTCATAAGCTGTCAATCAGATGTCATCAATGGTAATGAAATCCATACCATTAAAATATAAAGCTTTTTAAAATCCATCTGTAAAAAGACAACAAAAGACACATTTGTTTACTTTAGAATAACATAGTAACTCTGTGCTATTTAGTCAACTTTCCAACTAAACCAGGATTTCTATTATTCATGACTATGACATTTGATCAAAGGAAAATACTAGAAGAACTACATATGGCTTATTTCTCCATGCTCTTTTCCCTGGTAGTTAAGCCAAACATAAATTTCATTATCTGGTTTCCAGCCACAATAATGAGCCAGACTGTTCTGAAATCTCAGGCATCACAGCCAAGGATTTTTGAGAGGGGTTGTAGGTGAATCAGAAAATAGTAGTAATGGCAATGGTTTATAGGAATAATTTGTCAAGTGGAAGGAAAAAGAAAAGGTTATGAGTAGGGATTTTTCAATGCAATAATAGAAATGCATAATCTCTCCTCTTAAGAACTCGTCACTCAAATTCACGAAGGTTCCAAGATGGCTTTAGAATAAGGTGGTGTCTTAGCAGGTTTTCCAGTTCTCCATAAGGAATATTCTGTAGCAGGCTTTATCACTTTTTCTGTTTAGAAAAGCAACAATTGTTGCTCAGAGGTTACCACTTGGACTCATTTTCCTTATAGGGCATGAAGAAAAATATCTAGAGTTTTCCTTATATGGAATTTTCATTTGATGATGAGGGGAGAGCTGCAGGACAACAGATACCACACAGGAATGTGCCAGCAAAGCCATCAAAGAGGAATATAATACCCAGATAAAGTCAACATACTTAAGCATATTTAGACATCTACTTGAAAAATGATAATCAAGAACACTGAGAGGCAAGTGGAATCATGCCAAGCATTTTACATACAACAACCTAACAACAACCCCATAAAATTGGTGATGTTAACCCCATTTTACAGGAAGAGAGAATAATAAACTACCAAGAGTGATATTTAAAATTTTAAATATCTCAATTATTGTCTATTCTATGTACATATTAGTTTGTGCTTCACTTCAACTGAGAATATTGAAATTAAAGACTTTCTCACTTGAAATCATTGAGCACAAGAGTAATATTGGATATGCACATGAAGGAACATAGGCTTTTTCTAGACCACAAATTCTCAAACTCTTTCATCTCGGGATCCCTTTATTCTCTTAAAAATATTGAAGACTCTCAAGAGCTTTTGTTTATTTAAGCTCTATCCATTAAATCCTTAGTTTCATTTCTACCATGGTAAATATCCATAGATTTTTTGTAATATCTAGCTACTAATTCATTTTAAAATAACAATTGTAAGCTCATTACAGGTTAACATAAATAACACATTTTGTGGAAAAAAAATATATTTTCCAAAAAAAAGTAGTAACAGAAACTGCTCTGTTTCACACATTTACAAATTGCTATAATAGCTGGAATATAGAAACATCTGGATTCTCATAAGTATTTTTACATTCAATCTGTTGTGATACGTTGTTTCTGTTGATGTATGTGAAGACAGTCTAGTCTCATAATGATACATAGTTGGGAATGAGAGGAATATTTTATTACTCTTTTCAAATAATGTGTAATTTTTAAACTTTTTTATTGAAGTATAGTTAATTTACAATATTGTGTTAATTTCAGGTGTACACCCAAATGATTCAGTTATACAGATGTGCATATAGCTATCTTTTTTCAGATTCTTTTCCATTATGTTATTACAAGATATTGACTATAGTTCCCTGTGCTATACAGTAGGTCCTTGATTATCTATTCCCTATATAGCAGTGTGTATATGTTAATCCCAAACTCCTAATTTATCCTTCCCCTCCCCCACGCCCCACCCCTGCTATCCCTTTTGATAACTATAAGTTTGTTTTCTATGTCTGTGAGTCTATTTCTGTTTTGTAAATAAGTTCATTTGTATAGTTTTTTTAGATTCCACATATATGTGATATCATATGATATTTGTCTTTCTCTGTCTGACTTACTTCACTTAATATGATAATCCCTAGGTCCAGCCATGTTGTTGCAAATGGCATTATTTCATTCTTTTTTATGGCTGAGTAATATTCCATTGTGTGTGTGCACGCATGTGTGTGTGTGTTTGTGTGTTAGCCATTCATCTGTCAATGGACATTTAGGTTGTTTCCATGTCTTGCTGGTCTTGGCTATTATAAATAGAACTACTATGAACATTGGGGTGCACATATATTTTCAAGTTAGAGTTTTCTTCAGATATATGCTCAGGAGTGGGATTGCAGGATCATATGGTAGCTCTACCTTCAGTTTTTAAGAAACCTCCATACTGTTCTCCATAGTGGCTACACCAATTTACATTCCCACCAACAGTGTAGGAGGGTTCCTTTTTCTCCACACCCTGTTCAGCAGTTATTATTTGTAGACCTTTTAATGATGGCCATTCTGACTGGTGTGTGGTGATATCTCACTGTAGTTTTGATTTGCATTTCTCTAATAATTAGCAAAAGCTTTTACGTTTAATTAGGTCCCACTTGCTTATTTTTGTTTTTACTTCCATTACTCTAGAAGACGGATCCAAAAACATATTGCTGTGATGATAATGTGTATTCTTTGATACGAAACCAAAACTCAACAAGTGGTAGTTCCTTAAGGGCTGGTTATAATGTAGAATCTGAAACCACGTCAATGAACTTTCCATAATGACTTACATTAAAATCCACTTGTCTCTCTTGCACTTTAAATGGATCGTTTACCCAGGCATGATATTGTCACATACTGCACTGGTCATGTAGAAAACATTAGTTGACTAAATTGTGCAAATGTTTCAAGTGTTCATACATTTCATCATACAATATCGAAATATCACATTCATTAATTTCACCAGCACTCTCATCAGAAAAGTCTTTACATTTTTTTTTTGGAAACTGACAAGCTCACAGTGGTAGATACAAGTTTTTCAAAATTCTAATTTTCCCTTAAAATCTCAAATTTCATTTTGCCAACAAATACTGTCAGTTATTTTCCTTGAAGTGACAGGTTCACTTGAAATTTTTGGCAGAAAATATCTGTCACGTACCCAATTCTAAATAAGCACAGACTGAACTGCCCAGGAGCCCGAGGAGAGGGCGGCCTCACTGAGGCTGCTGGCTCTGGAGCGGACCCATCAGCCGAAACCGCGACAGTCCTTGGGACTGCGGGCCAGATTCTTACTAGAGAGGAGCTTCAAGATGGCGGAAGAATAAGACATGGAGATCACCTTCTTCCCCACAAATACATCATAAATACATCTACATATGGAACAACTCCTACAGAACACCTACTGAACGCTGGCAGAAGACCTCAGACCTCCCAAAAGGCAAGAAACTCCCCACGTACCTGGATAGGGTACGTTTTTTGGTGGGGGGGAAGCTTCGGAGCCACGGAGGAGAGCGCAGCCACAGGGGTGCGGAGGGCAAAGCGGAGAGATTCCCGCACGGAGGATCAGTGCCAACCAGCACTCACCAGCCCGAGAGGCTTGTCTGCTCACCCGCCAGGGTGGGCGGGGGCTGGGAGCTGAGGCTCGGGCTGCGGTGGGATCCCAGGGAGAGGACTGGGGTTGGCGGCAAGAACACAGCCTGAAGGGGTTAACGCACCACAGCTAGCCAGGAGGGAGTCCGGGAAAAAGTCTGCAGCTGCCGAAGAGGCAAGAGACTTTTTCTTGACTCTTTGTTTCCTGGTACGCGAGGAGAGGGGATTCAGAGCGCCGCCTAAATGAGCTCCAGAGACGGGCGCGAGCCGCGGCTATCAGCACGGACCCCAGAGACGGGCATGAGACGCTAAGTCTGCTGCTGCTGCCACCACCAAGAAGCCTGTGTGCGAGCGCAGGTCACTCTCCACACTGCCCCTCCCAGGAGCCGGTGCAGCCCGCCACGGCCAGGGTCCCGTGATCCGGGGACAACTTCCCCGGGAGAACTAACGGCGCGCCTCAGGCTGGTGCAACGTCACGCTGGCCTCTGCCACCGCAGGCTCGCCCCGCCTCCTCCGTACCACTCCCTCCCCCCGGCCTGAGTGAGCCAGAGCCCCCGAATCAGCTGCTCCTTTAACCCCGTCCTGTCTGAGCGAAGAACAGATGCCCTCAGGCGACCTACACTCAGAGGTGGGTCCAAATCCAAAACTGAACCCCAGGAGCTGTGCGAACAAAGAAGAGAAAGGGAAATCTCTCCCAACAGCCTCAGGAGCAGTGGATTAAATCTCCACAATCAACTTGATGTACCTGCATCTGTGGAATACCTGAATAGACAACGAATCATCCCAAATTGAAGAGGTGAACTTTGGGAGGAACAATATATTTTTTTTTTCCCTTTTTCTCTTTTTGTGAGTGTGTATGTGTATGCTTCAGTGTGTGACTTTGTCTCTATAGCTTTGCTTTTACCATTTGTCCTAGGGTTCTGTCTGTCTGCTTTTGTTTTTTTTTTTACTTAAAAAAATTTTTTTCTTAATAATTATTTTTTATTTTAATAACTTTATTTTATTTTATCTTCTTCTTTCTTTCTTTCTTTTTCTCCCTTTTATTCTGAGCCGTGTGGAGGACAGGTTCTTGGTGCTCCAGCCAGCGTCAGGGCTGTGCCACTGAGGTGGGAGAGCCAAGTTCAGGACACTGGTCCACAAGAGACCTCCCATCTCCATGTAATATCAAATGGTGAAAATCTCCCAGAGATCTCCATCTCAACGCTATGACCCAGCTCCACTCAATGACCAGCAAGCTACAATGCTGGACACCCTATGCCAAACAACTAGCAAGACAGGAACACAACCCCATCCATTAGCACAGAGGCTGCCTAAAATCATAATAAGGCCACAGACACCACAAAACACACCACCAGACGTGGACCTGCCCACCAGAAACACAAGATCCAGCCTCATCCACCAGAACACAGGCACTAGTCCCCTCCACCAGGAAGCCTACACAACCCACTGAACCAACCTTAGCCACTGGGGAGAGACACCAAAAACAACGGAAACTATGAACCTGCAGCCTGCAAAAAGGGGACCCCCAAACACAGTAAGTTAAGCAAAATGAGAAGACAGAGAAACACACAACAGATGAAGGAGCAAGGCAAAAACCCACCAGACCTAACAAATGAAGAGGAAATAGGCAGTCTACCTGAAAAAGAATTCAGAATAATGATAGTAAACATGATCCAAACTCTTGGAAACAGAATGGAGAAAATACAAGAAACGTTTAACAAGGACCTAGAAGAACTAAAGAGCAAACAAACACTAATGAACAACACAATAAATGAAATTAAAAATTCTCTAGAAGGGATCAATAGCAGAATAACTGAGGCAGAAAAACGGATAAGTGACCTGGAAGATAAAATAGTGGAAATAACTACTGCAGAGCAGAATAAAGAAAAAAGAATGAAAAAAATTGAGGACAGTCTCAGATACCTCTGGAACAACATTAAACGCACCAACATTCGAATGATAAGGGTCCCAGAAGACGAAGAGAAAAAGACAGGGACTAAGAAAATATTTGAAGAGATTATACTTGAAAACTTCCCTAATACGGGAAAGGAAATAGTTAATCAAGTCCAGGAAGCACAGAGAGTCCCATACAGGATAAATCCAAGGAGAAACACACCAAGACACATATTAATCAAACTATCAAAAATTAAATACAAAGAAAACATATTAAAAGCAACAAGGGAAAAACAACAAATAACACACAAAGGAATCCCCATGAGGTTAACAGCTGATTTCTCAGCAGAAACTCTGCAAGCCAGAAGGGAGTGGCAGGACATATTTAAAGTGATGAAAGAGAAAAACCTACAACCAAGAGTACTCTACCCAGCAAGGATCTCATTCAGATTTGACGGAGAAATTAAAAGCTTTACAGACAAGCAAAAGCTAAGAGAATTCAGCACCACCAAAGCAGCTTTACAACAAATGCTAAAGGAACTTCTCTACGCAGGAACCACAAGAGAAGGAAAAGACCTACAATAATAAACCCAAAACAATTAAGAAAATGGTAATAGGAACATACATATCGATAATTACCTTAAATGTAAATGGATTAAGTGCTCTGACCAAAAGACATAGACTGGCTGAATGGATGCAAAAACAAGACCCGTATATATGCTGTCTACAAGAGACCCACTTCAGACCTAGGGACACATACAGACTGAAAGTCAAGGGATGGAAAAAGATATTCCATGCGAATGGAAATCAAAAGAAAGCTGGAGTAGCAATTCTCATATCAGAAAAAATAGACTTTAAAACAAAGACTATTACAAGAGACAAAGAAGGACACTACATAATGATCAAGGGATCAATCCAAGAAGAAGATATAACAATTGTAAATATGTATGCACCCAACATAGGAGCACCTCAATACATAAGGAAAATACTAACAGCCATAAAAGGAGAAATCGACAGTAACACAATCATAGTAGGGGACTGTAACACCCCACTTTCACCAATGGACAGATCATCCAAAATGAAAATAAATCAGGAAACACAAGCTTTAAATGATACATTAAACAAGATGGACTTAATTGATATTTATAGGACATTCCATCCAAAAACAACAGAATACACATTCTTCTCAAGTGCTCATGGAACATTCTCCAGGATAGATCATATCTTGGGTCACAAATCAAGCCTTGGTAAAGTTAAGAAAATTGAAATCGTATCAAATATCTTTTCTGACCACAACGCTATGAGACTAGATATCAATTACAGGAAAAAAATCTGTAAGAAGTACAAACACATGGAGGCTAAACAACACATTACTTAATAACTGAGAGATCACTGAAGAAATCAAAGAGGAAATCAAAAAATACATAGAAACAAATGACAATGAAAACACAGCAACCCAAAACCTATGGGAGGCACTAAAAGCAGTTCTAAGAGGAAAGTTTATAGGAATACAATCCTACCTCAAGCAACAAGAAACATCTCAAATAAACAACCTAACCTTACATCTAAAGCAATTAGAGAAAGAAGAACAAAAAAAACCCCAAAGTTAGCAGAAGGAAAGAAACCATAAAGATCAGATCAGAAATAAATGAAAAAGAAATGAAGGACATGATAGCAAGGTTCAATAAAACTAAAAGCTGGTTCTTTGAGAAGATAAGCAAAATTGATAAACCATTAGCCAGACTTATCAAGAAAAAAAGGGAGAAGACTCAAATCAATACAATTAGAAATGAAAAAGGAGAAGTAACAACTGACACTGCAGAAATACAAAGGATCATGAGAGATTACTACAAGCAACTCTATGCCAATAAAATGGACAACCTGGAAAAAATGGACAAATTCTTAGAAAAGCACAACCTTCCGAGACTGAACCAGGAAGAAATAGAAAATATGAACAGACCAATCACCAGCACTGAAATTGAAACTATGATTAAAAATCTTCCAACAAACAAAAGGCCAGGACCATAAGGCTTCACAGGCGAATTCTATCGAACATTTAGAGAAGAGCTAACACCTATCCTTCTCAAACTCTTCCAAAATATTGCAGAGGAAGGAACACTCCCAAACTCATTCTACAAGGCCACCATCACTCTGATACCAAAACCAGACAAAGATGTCACAAAGAAAGAAAAATACAGATCAATATCACTGATGAACATAGATGCAAAAATCCTCAACAAAATACTAGCAAACAGAATCTGACAGCACATTAAAAGGATCATACACTATGATCAAGTGGGGTTTATCCCAGGAATGCAAGGATTCTTCAATATATGCAAATCAATCAACGTGATACACCATATTAACAAATTTTAGGAGAAAAACCATATGATCATCTCAATAGATGCAGAGAAAGCTTTTGACAAAATTCAACACCCATTTATGATAAAAACCCTCCAGAAAGTAGGCATAGAGTGAAGTTTCCTCAACATAATAAAGACCATAAATGACAAACCCACAGCCAACATCATCCTCAATGGTGAAAAACCGAAACCATTTCCACTAAGATCAGGAACAAGAAAAGGTTGCCCACTCTCACCACTATTATTCAACATAGTTTTGGAAGTTTTAGCCACAGCAATCAGAGAAGAAAAAGAAATAAAAGGAACCCAAATCAGAAAAGAAGAAGTAAAGCTGTCACTGTTTGCAGATGACATGATACTATACATAGAGAATCCTAAAGATGCTACCAGAAAACTACTAGAGCTAATCAATGAATTTGGTAAAGTAGCAGGATACAAAATTAATGCACAGAAATCTCTTGCATTCCTATACACTAATGATGAAAACTCTGAAAGAGAAATTTAAAAAACACTCCCATTTACCACTACAACAAAAAGAATAACATATCTAGGAATAAACCTACCTAAGGAGACAAAAGACCTGTATGCAGAAAATTATAAGACACTGATGAAAGAAATTAAAGATGATACAAATATTTGGAGAGATATACCATGTTCTTGGATTGGAAGAATCAACATTGTGAAAATGATTCTACTACCCAAAGCAATCTACAGATTCAATGCAATCCCTATCAAACTACCACTGGCATTTTTCACAGAACTAGAACAAAAAATTTCACAATTTGTGTGGAAACACAAAAGACCCTGAATAGCCAAAGCAATCTTCAGAAAGAAACAATGGAGCTGGAGGAATCAGGCTCCCTGACTTCCGACTATACTACAAAGCTACAGTAATCAAGACAGTATGGTACTGGCACAAAAACAGAAATATAGATCAACAGAACAGGATAGAAAGCCCAGAGATAAACCCACACACATATGGTCACCTTATCTTTGATAAAGGAGGCAAGAATATACAGTGGAGAAAAGACAGCCTCTTCACTAACTGTTGCTGGGAAAACTGGACAGCTACATGTAAAAGAATGAAATTAGAACACTCCCTAACACTGTACACAAAACTAAACTCAAAATGGATTAAAGACCTAAATGTAAGGCCAGACACAGTCAAACTCTTAGAGGAAAACATAGGCAGAACACTCTATGACATAAATCACAGCAAGATCCTTTTTGACCCAGCTCCTAGAGAAATGGAAATAAAAACAAAAATAAACAAATGGGAACTAATGAAACTTAAAAGCTTTTGCACAGCAAAGGAAACCATAAACAAGACGAAAAGACAACCCTCAGAATGGGAGAAAATATTTGCAAATGAAGCAACTGACAAAGGATTAATCTCCAAAACATACAAGCAACTCATGCAGCTCAATATCAAAAAAACAAACAACCCAATCCAAAAATGGGCAGAAGACCTAAATAGACATTTCTCCAAAGAAGATATACAGATTGCCAACAAACACATGAAAGGATGCTCAACATCATTAATCATTAGAGAAATGCAAATCAAAACTACAATGAGGTATCACCTCACACCAGTCAGAATGGCCATCATCAAAAAATCTAGAAACAATAAATGCTGGAGTGGGTGTGGAGAAAAGGTAATCCTCTTGCACTGTTGGTGGGAATGTAAATTGATACAGCCACTGTGGAGAACAGTATGGAGGTTCCTTAAAAAACTAAAAATAGAACTACTATTCGACCCAGCAATCCCACTACTGTGCATATACCCTGAGAAAACCATAATTCAAAAAGAGTCATGTACCAAAATGTTCATTGCAGCTCTATTTACAATAGCCAGGACATGGAAGCAACCTAAGTGTTCATCAACAGATGAACGGATAAAGAAGATGTGGCACATATATACAATGGAATATTACTCAGCCATAAAAGGGAACAAAACTGAGTTATTTGTAGTGAGGTGGATGGACCTAGAGACTGTTGTACAGAGTGAAGTAAGTCAGAAAGAGGAAAAACAAATACAGTATGCTAACACATATATATGGAATCTAAAAAGAAAAAAAAAGAAAAGAAAATGGTCAGAAAAACCAGGGGCAAGCCGGGAATAAAGATGCAGAGCTACTAGAGATTGGACCTGAGGATAGAGGGAGGGGGAATGGTAAGCTGGGACAACGTGAGAGAGTGGCATGGACATATATACACTACCAAACGTAAAATAGATAGCTAGTGGGAAGCAGCCACATAGCAGCAGGATATCAGCTCAGTGTTTTGTGACCATCTAGAGGGGTGGGATAGGGAGGGTGGGAAGGCGGGAGATGCAAGAGGGAAGAGTTATGGGGACATATGTATATGTATAACTGATTCACTTTGTTATAAAGCAGAAACTAACACACCATTGTAAAGCAATTATACTCTAATAAAATGTTAAATAAATAAATAAATAAATAAATAAATAAATAAATAAATAAATAACCACAGTTTGTCTGTCATTCTTTCAAGTACAAATGGTGCACCATGAAAAACAATCAGCTAATTCAGCTCCCATCCCAGTCACACAAGTGCTTTTCCTCAGAATAACCATCATATTTCAATATGCAGCAGAAGTGTTTTATGCACACTTTCCATATCATCATCACACAAACATTAAATTCATTCAAGGACTGAGATTTAGTAAAATTAATAATTTTTACTGCTTTATTAAGGACATTCTTAATTGAAACTAGCATCATTTTTTTAAGTGAGAATGTGTGGTAATGAAAATTTCAATTACTTTTATTATGGTTTGGTGTCCACTACCTTAATTCAGCACTCTTATCTGCCAGCACTTTTATCTTTCATTGATTTTACACTACCAGTGGAAATATCTACACAGTGAAAAGAGCAAATGACATCTTAATATTGTTATGAAAATAGTTTTAACCTTTCAGATTCCTAAAAGGGTCTCAGTGTCCAAAGGCCACACTTTGAGAAGCACTGCCCTACGTAAAAGATAGACTAAACTTAGACTAGAAAGCTGGGTTGAGGGAGAAAGAGAGAGAGAGAAATTTGATTTTTGGTTAATTCTTTCTGGAAATCACTATCATTTTTTACCTAAACTTATTCATGGTAGAACTAAAATAAATCTCAATACATTTTCAATGAGGTGATCACCAACTTTCATTAATGTTTATAAAATCAGTAACATATTGACTGGCACCAATTACCAAGATTTCTTCCTGAATCTCAAAATCAAATTCCTATAGTTTTTAGGCAAAGCTGTTTTAATTGAAAGAATTGTCTGTATATTCGATGATTAATCTGTTAATGGCACTGAATTTTATTTAAGTTTCAAAAGTGTTTTGCCCTGCAATATGGTCAATTCATAATGATTTGTGAGATGGTATTGGGAGTTGCAAAGAACTTCAATTTACTCTATCAGTGAAATGGCCAAAAAATTGAGCAGCCAAGGTGATACATAGAAATTGTATTCAGCACTACCAACTGTAAAATAGCTAGCTAGTGGGAAGCAGCCGCATAGCACAGGGAGATCAGCTCGGTGCTTTGTAACCACCTAGAGGGGTGGGATAGGGAGGGTGGGAGGGAGATGCAAGAGGGAGGGGATATGGGGATATATGTATACGTATAGCTGATTCACTTTGTGATACAGCAGAAACTAACACACCATTGTAAAGAAATTATACTCCAATAAAGATATTTTAAAAATAAAGAAATTGTATTCAGTCCTTCCCTGTCTTAAACCCCTTCAGTAGCTTTGGATAGCTTTGGGGATAAAATCCGAATGCTTTAATACAACTTGCAAAGCTGTGTGTGATCTAGCCCTCACCTCCCTCACCAGCCTTGCTCCTTGCTCTCTCTTCACTCTGGACACCCGTCTTCTCAAGGCCTTTACTCTAAGTGAAAGACTAAATTGTCAGGATAAATTTTTAAATTCTGGATGGATAAATGATAGGCTATATATATATGTGTATATATACACATTTATATAGTTTTATATATAATATATTATCATATATTATTATATATCATAGATTTTATATGTTATATTTGAAGAAAGAGAACCTAAATCTTATTAATCCTTTCCTTTTCTTGAGAAAGTAACATATTTACATTATTTTAAAAGCAAATCAATGTTAGAAGTCTAACTCCCACACTGTCCCCATCCACCGAGTTCTGCCCTCACCCCCTACAGGTGATCATTTATATTAATGTCTTACATAACCGTCCAGTATTTCATTAGGCAAATACAGAGAAATACTCCCGAAATCTTATTCCCCCCCCCTTTTTTTTTAAGAATACAGGTTTTTTTTTAAAAATTGATTAATTAATTAATTTTTGGCTGCGTTAGGTCTTCGTTGCTGCACGCAGGCTTTCTCTAGTTGCGGTGAGCAGGGACTACTCTTCGTTGCCGTGTGTGGATTTCTCATTGCGGTGGCTTCTCTTGTTGCCGAGCATGGGCTCTAGGCACGCAGGCTTCAGTAGTTGTGGATCATGAGTTCTAGAGCACAGGCTCAGTAGTTGTGGCTCACGGGCTTAGTTGCTCCATGGCATGTGCGATCTTCCTGGACCAGGGCTTGAACTCGTGTCCCCTACATTAGCAGGCGGATTCTTAACCACTGTGCCACCAGGGAAGCCCTCCCCTCTTTTTTAAAAAGTGTAAGCATACTGTGTAAACTCTTCTCAATACTGCTTTTTTAACCCAATGGTATATCTTGGAGATCTCACCTTATCAGTTCATAGAGATCTCCCTCATCCTTTATTACTAGCTGCATGGTATGCCATAGTATAGTCCTTCAGTCCCCTATTGCTTCATTGTCTCCAATCTTCTGCTACCACAAACCATGCTCTAATGAATAACTGAGCACATATATGACTGCTTCTTTTTTTTTTTTAAGGTTTTCACACGTGGTTTATTTCACTTGTATTTCAACAGTGTGGTTAGCATTTAAATTTTGCTTTTAGTACTTATTTACATTCACGTACACTGAACCTAAGAATACCATCTTTTTGTGTTATGTGTGATTTCTTTTTTTTTAATTAATTTTCATTAGAGTATAGTTGCTTTACAATGTTGTGTTAGTTTCTGCTGCTTTCACAGCAAAGTGAATCAGCCATATGTATACATATATTCCCTCTTTTTTGGATTTCCTTCCCATTTAGGTCACCACAGATCACTGAGTAGAGTTCCCCATGCTATACAGTAGGTTCTCATTAGTTATCTATTTTATACATAGTAGGGCATATATATCAATCCCAATCTCCCAGTTCGCCCCCCACTTCCCCCCTTGGAAACCATAAATTTGTTCTCTACATCTGTGACTCTGTTTCTGCTTTGCAAATAAGTTCATCTGTACCATTTTTTCTAGATTCCACATATAAGCAATATTATATATTTGTTTTTCTCCTTCTGACTTACTTCACTCTGTATGACAATCTCTAGGTCCATCCACGTCTCTGCAAATGGCACTATTTCTTTCCATTTTATGGCTGAGTAATATTCCATTGTATATATGTACCACATCTTCTTTACCCATTCCTCTGTTGATGGACAATAGCTTCCATGTCCTGGCTGTTGTAAATAGTGCTGCAATAAACATCGTGGTGCATGCATCCTTTCGACTTATGGTTTTCTCCAGATATATGCCTAGGAGTGGGATTGCTGGGTCATATGGTAGCTCTATTTTTAGTTTTTTAAGGAACCTCCATACTGTTCTCTATAGTGGCTGCTTCTTAAACCTAGCTTTTCACCTCCTGATCAGGAGGAAAGTATAAGCATACTTGTATTCTAACCCCATGGCTAACAACTTGATCCCTTTAGCTTCCAGTCTTTCATCCTAGAACTCCAAGGAGCTTAATTTGTGTCTCTATCTCCCTTTGCCTTTCTCTTCTAAGGGCACCTGACATTGGTTTCAGAACCCACCCTAAATCCAGGATGATCTCACTGAGGATCCTTAACTTAATTACCTCTGCGAAGATCCATTCCATGTAGGGTCACATTCACAGGTTCTGGTTGGACATATCTTTGAGGGGGGGCATAATACAACTCACTACACGCTAGGAAAAGAGAAGCGAGAAGGGCTAACTTCTCTTGAAGGGAGGCGGGCAGGGATGAAGAAATGGTACACTTGCTTCTGCTTAAAACAGCTTATCCTTTGCTTCTGGACAAGTGACACTCCAAGCTTGATGATCAAAAATAATGTGATATAACTTGACCTGAATAGGAACTTACGCCAACAGAGATAATAAAACAAAAAGTACCTTTGCCTTTTTTTTTTTTTTTTTTTTTAAGAATTGGCATTTTCTACTTAGCAAGAGACTCTAAGACTGCTTGTTTCCCACATCAGCTGAAATTATTGTAAACCATACAACCCTGTCCCTGGGAACCCTGCCTCCCATCCACCCAGAAAAGTAAAACAGACAATGAGTTTTAATTAGAGTTTATCAGAAAGTTGGACAAAGGCTCTTAGGAATAATTACAAGGCAGGACCACCCATGATTGAGGGCACTTTCCTAATAGAGAAGAAGTAAAAATGAATCTTTCAAAAGAGAAAGAATATATTTACATGACAGCGGAGAATAGGATCCTGGCTGGAACTGAGGAATATACTGACCTAGATGAAATGGAAACATGTGTACGGATGGATGCTGCACATGCAGTAGCAATTTCCCATGCAGAAGAATGAGTCACTCGGTCAACTGAAATGTTAAGACACTGTGATATAAGGCATGCCCATGGCATTCATGAGATCATGCTGAATTAAGCTCATGTGATACGTAACAAGTTAGACAGGCATGATCCTTAAGGCACTCAAATGTCTATATATTTGTCATCCTGGTATTTGCTATAGAGAAACACTCCAGATTAGTAGGGACCAAGCATGAATGCCAAGCAGCACTCTTGAGCTGTGGGAGACCCCCAGCTGGGATCCCAAGGCTCACCTTCAGGGTGTATCCCCAGAAGTGGACAAAGTCACGGAGTCCCACTGCCAGCTTGGCTTGTTAGCAGCAGAACAGGGTTGCCAGTAGGGTCTTCTAGCCTGAAGCATCTTTATCATGTGTCAGGATGCTGGGGTACCCTGGCTGCCACCCCTGGGGACAGCCATCATAGGAAGTGTTCATCCTCGCGAAGGTCAGACTGCTGGAGGAAACATGCAGGCAGGGGCCCAATAGCCTGCTGGGGAATCCACGTTTTCAAATGGGTTGAAGATCACAAAGCACAAACCCACCACCAAACGGTCCATCCCTAATACCCCTCTAAGCCACTCTCACCTAGCTGTGTCCTCCTTGCTGCTAATATTTCCCGGAAACCCCAAGCCCGTATCTACACCCAGTGGTTTGGCTTCAATTTGCTCTACTCACTCAGCAGAGAGAGACAGACTGAACCCCACAGGCATATAAATGTGCAGAGAAATCTATCCACGATGATGGAATAACAGAGTCAGGACAACAGTATCAACCTTGCCCAAAAAGGTAACTGCCACCAAGTAGTTTTTCTTGCACCTCACATGCTGCTGGGAGTATGGTAGGCTTTCCTCAGCTCTTGGGGAATCAAAGTGAGTCAACTGTCATCTTCCATTAACTCAGGTTGGTGAGAGTCATACACAAAACTTATCAATATAGATTTTGGTCTTTGGAAGTGGGGTGCTGTGGTGACAAATACCTGACAATATGAGCATGCCTTTGGAGCTGTGTGGAGCCTGGAAAAATTTTGAGGCACATGAGAGAGAAAACCTAAACTGACTTGGCTTTTATTCCATGCCACATTTTCCTGACAGTGCAAGGAAAACATTTCTTAATTTTAGCATCTTTTGACATATAAGAAGTCTAATAATTTTCAAAATCATTAAGTCTTATTTCTTGGTTTAACAGTTTCCACCCAATTCACCTGTCTCCTCATACATTTTACTACAGGAGTAAAAAAAAGAAGGATCATTCCGAGGATGAAAGCAAGAACCCAAAGGACAGAGCCAATGAGGATTATTCCCAGCACTCCTTTCTACCTCCCGTTTCCCTCTTTTTGAACAGGAATATCTGTAGCTATTATTCTATGCCTATATTCCACCGTTGTAGGGGGTAGGGGCAAGAGGTGGATAAAGTTATCTCTCTCATTTTTTTAATTAATTTTTATTGGGTATAGTTGATTTATAATGTTGTGTTAGTTTCTGCTGTACAGCAAAGTGAATCAGTTACATGTATACATGTATCCACTCTTTTTTAGATTCTATTCCCATATTGTCTCTTTAGTTTTAAAAATTGATAAACGTAGAGGAATTTTACCCAGAGTGCAGTTTCTGATTTGGATAATGAGATGCTGGACTTTGAACAGATGCTGTAATGGGTGAGACTCGTGGCTCTTCTTGGTAGGAGGTGAATGTATTTTGTGCGGGGGAGGGCTGGGCGGGAGGGTGTGAACCGTTGGGAGCCAGAAGTTGGAGAGTGACAAGCAGATTCTAAGATGGCCCAGGGATCCCTGCTTCCTGGCATTCACATTCTGGGTCATCTCCTCCCCTAGCATGCAGCCTGGACCTGTGAGTTGCTTTAGACTAGAAGATGGCAACAGAAACGAGCTGTCATTTCTGCGATTACATGACGTAAGATCGTAATGTCCATCTTGTAGCAGACTCTCTCTCCCTCACTGTCTTCGACGTAGCGAGCAGCCAGGTTGGGGAGGCCCTCATAACAAGGAACCGAGGAGAGTCTCTGGCCAACAACCAACTAGAAACTGAGGACAGCACCAGCCGATGGCCAGCCAGAAACTGAGGTCCTCAGCCTTACAATTGCAAGGAACTGAATTCTGCCAACAACCATGTGAACCTGGAAGCAGTTCCTTTCCCAGTCAGTCCTTGAGAACAGACCACAACCCAGGCCCACACCCTGATTGCAGCCTGATGAGAAATCCCGAGCAGCAGACCCAGTTAAGCCATGCCCAGACTCTTAATCCAAAGGAACTATGAGCTAATAAATGTGATTCAAGTTTCTAAAGTTTCTAAGTTTGTGGTAAATTGTTACACAGCAATAGATAACTAATACAGAGTTTAGTAACCTAGCCTAGGCGTTCCAGAATTCTACATGTAGAGCACAGCACTCAGACCTCTATGCTCAGCACCCCGGGGGGGGGGGGGGCTTCCAAAGATAAGAAGAGCATTGGCTCATTCCTTGCAAATACCTTAGCCTAATATGTTTATTACGCATATTGTTCACTATTCATTTACTCATTCATTCAATACAGGTTTAGCACCAGCTACGTGCCAGGCACTGTTATTCTAGGGGCTACTTTATAGCCATCGGTGAAGCAGATAAAGCCTGCCCTTATGGAACTGACATTCTAGAAAGGGGCAATAAAAATAAGAAGCAAGTGAAAAAATAAACAAATAAACAAAAGGTAGTTTCAAGCTGTGGTAAGCTATTCAGTAAATAAAGAGGATGATGAGATGGGAGTGATTCGGAAGAAGGGACTCCTTCATTTACGTAGACCATCAGGGGAGTCCACTGATGAGGTAACATCTAAGCAAAGAACTAAAAAGTGAGAAGCAGCCAACAACACAAAGTTCCTAGGGCAGAGGAAACAGCAAGTACAAAGGCCCTGAGGCAGAACCAAGGAACAGGATGGCAACCAGTGGAGTTAGGATCAGTGAGTAAAGATGGGGAGTAGCAGGTGAGACGGTCAGAGAGCTGGGTAGTGCCAGATAACTTGGCACATTGTAGACAACTCTTGGGAGTCTAGATTTTATTCCTAATGTATCAGCAGTCATGGAAAGGTTTTTTTTGGAAGGGGATCGACATGATCTGATATTCAGAGCAATCCACTGCCTTTTCGTCAGCTTCCACTGCCTTTTCTTCCACTGCCTTTTCTTTCATTTATCTGAATCAGTGGTGTGTCATGGGATGGAAACAAACCATGAGGCTCCTGGAAAAACCATAGCAGGGATTTTGTATTTATTCCCTTAATCACTCATAGTCCTATTTCTTTTATAGCCTATACATGAAGACTTACTGTCTTCCCAGGTGTTGCTGGGTGCAGCCACGAAGTTGGCAGGACTACCATTGCTGTGGGTATCCTCACAGGGGGTCATGCCTGAGGCAATCCTGATTGGTCCTTAGAGGAGTGGAGACAATTCCAGGGAGATGCAGCCACACCTGGCCATCAGGTATACATCAGAGCATCAAGCCACTTGTCCCTACATGGTGACAGCAAAATATAGTCTCTCCCAACCTGTCTTCTACTTCTCACTTTGGTTTCTTGTTTTTAATCTCTAAAAAGAAATCAGTAAAAATGCAGTGAGTTGTTCATGTGTGACAAGTACACTTTTCTGCAAGGATATTATACCTCAATAAATAGTAAAAATGAAAGGGTACATAAAATTTCATAATGAAAATAAAGCCTGCAAAATTGATATGCTTTTTATTTGTGAGCTTTTGAAATGATTCTTCCTAGCACTTCCCTTCCCTCTCCCACTGCTGTAATTTAGCTAAACTGTTCATGTGGTGTTTTGTGGATCTTCAGATGTTTCTCCCTGTGATGATTCCCCATCAAATTACCAATAAGAAGAGTAAAGGACTCCACTCCCACAAGGATGCCTCATGACCTTTGCACCCTCAGATTTTCAGAGTCTGCAGAAGCAATAATGAAAGTTCTTCTCCCTCTCCTGACTGGCCCCTCTCAGGCCCCTCCAGGTGGCCCCCTCCTGGATTGCTGGAGCTTCTGGAACCAGAAGTAGGCTTTCTAAAGTGACAGTGCTATTCCAGAGTTCTAACAAGGAAATGAACCTGCCTTTGAGATTCCACAAGCCCAATTTTTTCAATCATAATCACTTACCATTGCAGATTGCTCGTTATGTGAATTCACTATTGTCTGAGACAATCCAGGTGCTGAAGTGCAAGGGGGAACAGCGATAATATCCTTTTTGTGTCAGTGAAATAGCCTGTAAACGCCTAACTAATTAACACCATCTGATGTTCACATTTCCTCATTCAAGCAAACTAGAAGTCTATCTGTGCCAGGTTTTTTTCTAATCTGGGATAGAGTAAACAGTGGCAGAGGTCAATTCCTGACCCCTGCATTCTCAAAAGCTCAAAAAAATAATTATGTGTCTTGGGGGATATCAGCTCGGCCTGTTACTTCCTAATGCTTGACCTGGACCTGCTTTATCTATACATATGTAATCATCCTGGCCTGAAGAAAGCCCCTTTTATACCAACAGGCATGTCTCAATCTGCTGGGGAGGTTTTCTAAGGTCTGCTCCACTGAGCTTTTGAAAAAAGAATGCACACTATTTATTTGACCTATTTCTCAGGCATTGAGACTCTGGTAAAAGACAGTTATGCCTCTTCTTCATGATGTCTCTTCTCTCTCTCCCCTTGACTACTTTTAGCCAGTTTTACCTCTGTAAGCTATCAGTAAAATAGCTTCCACATTTCCAATTGCTTATGCTGCTATTTCTTGATTTGGAAATTCTATAGACATTGTCAAGGATTTAGCTCAGTTTTGCACAACCTGTGTCTCCCCTCTCCCATCCTCCCAATATATCACTATTTTAGTCAATAATCAAAAATCAATCAATCAATAATCAGGGACTGCATTAATATGAGTAGGTAAATATTCTCTGTAGTCTAATAATAAACAGTGACATCATGTGTTCCCTGATCTCATGCACTGAGGGAGGAGCATCATCTCCGAATCATCCTATCAATATCCTGAAATCATACATATAACTTCAACCTTGCCATAAGAAAACATCAGAAAACCCAAACTGAGGGACATTCTAAGAAACAACTGACCAGTGCTGTTCAAAACTGTCGGTAATGAGAGATCAGGAAAGACTGGGGAAGTGTCACAGGGTCGAAGAGACTAAGGAGACGTAACCACTAAATATAATATGGAGTCCTGGATTGGATGCTAGAAGAGAAAAGGGACATTAATGGGAAAACTGGTGAAATCTGAATAAATTCTGTATTTTAGTTGATAGTGTTATACCTAGGATACTTGTACCAAGGATAAATGTTTTATGGTTATAGAAGATGTTAACATAAGGGGAAGCTGCGAGAAGGGTATCCAGGAATTCACAGTAATGTTTTGCAACTCTTGTATACAAGTCTACAGTTATCTCAAAAATAAAAAATTTAAAAAGCAAATAAATAAATAAAATTGAATGAAAATATGATTCATTTAAAAATAGCTGACAAATCACAAGGGTAGGGAGCTCCCTGGCGGCCTAGTGGTTAGGATGCCAGGCTTTCACTGCCATGGCCCAGGTTCAATCCCTGGTCAGGGAGCTGAGATCCCACAAGCCACACGGCGTGGTAAAAAAAAAAAAAATTGCAAGTGTAATGTTACAAGTGGCAAAATTCATGGCAGTGATATATAAATCACTGATGTGTGGGAAATACTAATCTTGGCTTAGTACACTGCCTGATATGCAGAATATGTTGGGGTGGGGGAGGAAGGGAATCATGTGTCCCCCTATGATAGCCCTTGAGTGAAGATCTGCTTTAAGAATATCTGATTAAAATTCTGCTAGACCTCCTCATGCAGATTAAAATGGGAAAATGTAGCCAAAATACAGAGAGAGCGAGAGCAAGAGGAAAACAATTGGAAAGCACTAAAAGGCATATTCTGGAGGAAAGTCAACACTTGGGAAAAAGGATGACACTGGGTAAATCTTCCTTTTAATGTGTTTTAGCCTGAGAGTCAATACTAGGTGAAGCAGGAGAACACAAATTAAAAAACTGTTTTTCTTCCCTGAAGAACAAGAGGACAGAGTTCAGGGCAACCACAGCCATTGGAAAGTGAGGGTAATATCACAGAAAGGAGAGCACTAGACAGTAGGAGCCCAAATCTTGTGTATAACTCAACCCAAATCTATGACTAATGCCTGACCCTCACATGCATGGGACAAACTCCGGAGAAGGAAAAAAGAATTGAACTAAGATTTGAGCTACTGCCCAAGAGTTGGAGTTTGTAGTTTGAGTCCTTTCAAATTAGTCTTTGCTAAAATAAAATAATTAATACTCTTCAGAGAAATATTACATAATCCAGAGTTCCCATAACATAATATTCAAAATATCCAGGACAAAAATTCAAATTTACTCAACATATGAAGAATCAGAAAACTGTGACAGAGTCTCAAGAAAAAGACCATTAAAAGAGACAGGTCCTGAGATGGCCCAGATATTAGAATTAGCAAACAAGAATTTTATGATGGCTCCTATAATTATGCTCAATGATATTAATAAAAACATACTCATTGGGACTTCCCTGGTGGCTCAGTGGTTAAGAATCCATCTGCTAATGCAGGGGACATGGGTTTGATCCCTGGTCCAGGAAGATCCCACATGCCACTGAGCAACAAAGCCCATGAGCCACAACTACTGAGCCCACATGCCACAACTACTGAAGCCTGTGCACCTAGAGCCTGTGCTCCACAACAAGAGAAGCCACCACAATGAGAAGCCTGTGCACTGCAAAGAAGAGTAGCCCCTGCTCACCGCAACTAGAGAAAGCCCGTGCACAGCAATGAAGACCCAACACAGCCATAAATAAATAAATAAATAAATAAATAATTTTTTTAAAAAAAGAAAAACATATTCACAATGAATGAAAAGATAGAAATCTCAACAGAGGAATAGAATCTAATAGAAAAATGAACTAAGAGAAAATTCTAAAACTAAAATAATACAGTATCTAAAAGAAAAATATTTGTTATAGGAGCATAACAGTTAATAGAGATGACAGAGGAAAAAGCCAGTGAACCTGAAGTAGATCAATAAGTTATTCAATTTAAAGAACATTGAAAAAAGATATTTTTAAGAGATGAACAGACCATCCACTAGGGTCACTATAATAAAGAATAATAACAGAAAATAACTAGCATTAGCAAGGACGTGAAGAAATCAGAACCCTCATACATTGCTGGCAGGAATGTAAAACAGTGCAGCTGCTGTGGAAAACAGCTTGACAGTTCCTCAAAAAGTTAAACATAGTGTTACCATATGACCCAGCAATTCCACTCCTACCTACTTACCAAAAGAATTGAAAACACATATTTAACAAAACTCATAATGTTCATCACAGCACTATACCCAATAGCCATAAGGTGGAAACAACCTAAATGTCCATCAACTGACGATGGATAAACAAAATGTGGTATATCATACAATGAAATATTATTCAGCAATAAAAAGGAATGAAGTACTGATACATGTAACAACATGAACTTCAAAAAGAATATGCTAAGTGAAAGAAGCCAGACACAAAGGTTACATATTATATGATCCCATTTATATGAAATATCTAGAATAGGTAAATACATAAAGACAGAAAGCTAATTTGTGGTTGTGGGATTGGGAGGGAGGAATGGGAAAGTAGTTGCTTAATGAGTACAGAGTTTCCTTTTGGGGTGGTGAAAAAATTTGGAACGAAATAGAAATGAAGGTTGTACAGTATTTTTAATGTACAAAATGTCAGTAAAACGTATACTTTAAAATGGTTAATTTTATGTGAATTCTATCTTAATAAAATATAATTTAAAAACTGAACAGTACCACTGTGACTTATAATATAATAACAAAGATTTAAGTACATATTAATTAGCGTCACAGAAGAAAAAAAATAGAGAATGGGACAGAAAAAATATCTGAAAAATAATGACCAAAATATTTACCAAATCTGATGACAGATATAAATGTAGAGATTTAAGCAACTCAGTGATCTCCAAGCATGATAATTATGAAGCAAACCATTAGGCACATCAGAAACAAATAGAGAACAAAAGATAAAGGAAATCCTGAAAATAGCCAGAAGAAATGACACATTATATTTAGAGAAATATCAACTTGAATAAACACTGCATTGTCATCAGAAATTAACATGTATACATATAACTACAGTCATCCCTCAGTATCCGCAGGGGGTTGGTTCCAGGACCCACCATGGATACCCAAATCCACTAGTCCTATAGTCAGCCCTCCATATCTGCAGATCATATAGTATTGTATTTTTTATTGAAAAAAAAATCTGTTTATAAGTGGACCTGTGCAGTTCAAACCCAGGTTGTTCAAGGGTCACTATATAGATGTATAAACTATATATATATCTTTAATCCCAGAAATGCAATGCAATTCACCATGTTAATAGAATAAAGGAAAAAATTATAGGATCATTTCAATAGATGCAGGAAAATCATATGACAAATTTCAGCACTCATTCATGATAAAAACTCTCAGTAATGTAGAAATAGAAGAGAACTTTCTCAATCTGATAAAGGGCATCTACAAAAAACCTACAGTGAACACTATATTTAATGGAGAAATAATGAACACTTTCCCTCTAAGATCAGGTAAGGATGCCCAGTCTCAACACTTCTATTCAATATTATACTAGAAGTCTGAACCATTGCAACAAGGCAAGAAAAAGGAAATAAAACAAATAGAAATTTAGTGACCATTAATAAAGAAGTAAAACTTGCTATTTGCAGATAACATGATTGTTTACATAGAGATTCTAAACAATCTATAAAAACTAATTGAACTAATAACTGCTTTTAGCAAAGTTTAATGATGGCAGTTAATCTACAAAAACCAACTGTGTTTTTATATACTAACAGCAAACAATTGAAAAATGAAATTTAAAAAACAATTCAATTCATAACAGCTTCAAAAAACATAAAATACTTAGTAATAAATTTAACAAAAGATGTACAGGATATCTGTGCTGAAAATAATTTAAAAAGTGCTGAGAGAAATTAAAGACTAAATAAATGAAGAATAATACCATGTTCCTGAATTATAATACTCAATATTATGAAGATGTCAATTCTTCCCAAAATTATCTACTTTAATCATAATCTCACAAGGTTTTTTTTTTTCTTTTGTAGAAATTGACATGTTTCTTCTAAATTTTATATGAAAATACAAAGGATCTATAATAGGCAATCTTGAAAATGAAATAAAAAATTGAAGTACTTAGACAACTTGATTCAAGACTATTTTAAAGCTACAGTAATCATGACTGTGGTACTGGTATAAAAATCAATAAGTCAACCATTGAAATAGAATAGAGAACCTAAATTTAGATCCACACTTTTATGGTAGCCTTATTTTTTTTTTATTTTTATTTTTTTACAAAGGCACCAAAGCAATTATTTGGGGAGAATTTTCAATAATTGATGCTGCAATAATATGCTATCCATACAGAAAAAAAGAATCTAGATTTTTATATTAAAACCTATGCACAAAAAAATAATTCAAGGTGATTCATGAACCTACACATAAAAGTAAAAACTATAAAGTTCTTAAAGGGAATACATAAGAGAGTATAATTTGGTCTGGCAGGTAGGGAGGAAAGGAAGCAGGGGAAGAGAAAGATTTCATACGTCACAAAAAACAATAATCATAAAAAGAAAAAAATGTTAAGTTAGGTCTCATCAAAATTTAAACCTTTTGCTCATCAGGTAGGGAGTAAATTTCACAAAACATTGTGATATATTCACAAAACATCTATCTGAAAAGAATTATTATCCAGGCTATATAAAGATCCCCTACAATTCAATAATAAAAAGATCAACAACACAATAAAGCAAAATGGGCAAAAGATTTGAGCAGACACTTCACAAAAGGAGATACACAAATTGCCAAAAAACACATGAAAAAATAGTGTTCAATATAATTAGTCATCAGAATACAAATTAGAACCACAATAAGGCATCTCTATATGCATACACCAGAATGTCTAAAATAATAAAAAGTGACACCACCAAATGTTGGCAAGAATGTGAAGCAACTGGAATTCACATACACTGTTGGTGAGAGTGTGAAATGTCATGTCCACTGTAGAAAATGGTTTGGTAGTATTTTTTTAATTATTGAGGTAAAACACACATAAAATTAAGTTACCATTTTGACCATTTTTAAGTCATTTGTATTAAATACATTCACATTGTTGGGCAACCATCACCACCATCTATCCTCATAACTCTTTTCATCTTATAATACTGAAACTCTATACCTATTAAAATATGACTCCCCATTCTCTCTTACTCTCAGCCCCTGGCAACCACCATTACACTTTCTGTAATTTTTGACTTGTTTAAGGACGTCATGTAAGTGGAATCAAACAGTATTTGTCTTTTTAAGACTGGCTTATTTCATTTAGCATAAAGTCCTCAAGGTTCATCCATGTTGTAGCATATCTCAGAATTTCCTTCCTTTTTGAAGCTGAATACTATTCCATTTTATGTATATACCACATTTTGCTCATCCATTCATCTGTTGATGGACACTTGGGTTTCTTCCACATTTTAGCTATTGTGAATAATGATGCTATGAACATGAGTGTACAAATATCTCATTGAGACCCTGATTTCTCTTCTTTTGGGTATATATTCAGAAGTGCAATTGCCAGATCATATGGTATTTCTATTTTTAATCTTTTGAGGAACTGCCATACTGTTTTCCACAGCAGCTGCATCATTTTACATTCCCACCAACAGTGCACAGAAGTTCCAGTTTCTCCACATCCTCACCAACTCTTGTTGTTTTCTGATTTTTGATAGTAGCCATCCTAATGGGTGTGAGGAGTTTTCTCACTGAAGTTTTGATTTGCATTTTCCTAATGATTAGTGATGTTGAGCATTTTTTCATGTGCTTATTGGTCATTCATTTATCTTCTTTGGAGGAATATCTATTTAAATCCTTCTCCATTTTTGAATTGGGTTGTTTGGTATTTATATCATTGAGTTTTTGAAAATTCTCTATATATTCTCGATATTAACACTTTATCAGATATATAATGTACAAATATTGTCTGCCTTTCTGTGGATTGCTTTTTTACTGTGGATAGTGTCCTAGGATGCACAAGTTTTTTTAAATTTTCATGAAGTCTAATTTGTCTATTTTTTTTCTTTTGTTACCTGTGTTTTTGATGTTATATCCAAGAAGTCATTGCCAAATACAATGTTGTGAAGCTTTTGTCCTATGTTTCTAAGAGTTTTATTGTTTTAGATCATACATTTAGGTCCTTTATTATTTGGTGTTAATTTTTGTATATGGTGTCAGATAAGGGTCCAACATCATTCTTCGGCATGTGGATATCCAGTTTTCACAGCACTATTTTTTGAATATGCTATCCTTTTCAAAAGGTCTTGGAAACCTTATTAAAAGTCTTTTGACCATATATATGAGTTTCTTTCTGGACTCTCTATTTTATTCCGTTGGTCTATATATCTATCTTTATGCCAAAACCATCACACTGTTTTGATTAATGTAGCTTTATAGTAAATTTTGAAATCAAGAAGTGTGTATCCTCCAGTTTTGTTCTTTTTCAAGATTGTTTTGGCTATTCAGGCTCCCTTGAGATTCCATATGAATTTTAGAATGGATTTTTTTTAATTCCTGCAAAAAAAACTTCATGGGGATTTTGATAGTGATTGCATTCTCTCTGTAGATCATGTTGGGTAGTACTGACATTTTAACAATAATAAGTATTCCAATCCATAAACATGGAATGTGTTCCCATTTATTTATGTCTTAATTTCTTTCAGCAATGTTTTATAGTTTTCATTGTACAAGTCTTTCACCTCTTTGGTTAATTCCTAAGGAGTTTATTCTTTTTGATGCTATTGGTATGTGAAATTGTTTTTGTAATTTCCTTTTCAAATTATTCATTGTGTATAGAGATGAAACTGATTTTTTTCTTTAAATATTGCTGAATTTTATTTGCAAATATTTTATTAAGCATTTTTGTATTAACATTTATGAGAGTTAACGGTTTGTAGTATTCTGTACTATTAGTGTTCTAATACATTTGACTAGTTTTAGTATCAGGGTAATGATACCTTCATCAAATAAGTTGGGAATAATTTTTTAAAAATCTATTTTCTGAAAAAAACTTGCTTAAGATTCCAAACATTTTTTTGAGATGAAACTGATTCTTGTGTGTTGACTTAGTATTCTACTACTTTGCTGAATTCATTTATTAGTTCTAACTACTTTTTGTGGAGTCCTTAGGATTTTCTATACCATCATACCATCTGCAAACAAATAATTTTACTTCTTCCTTTCCAATCTGGATGCTTTTTATTTCTTTTCCTTGCCTAATTGCTCAGGATAGAACTTCCACTATGTTGGAATACAAGTAGTTAAAGTGGGCATCCTCACCTTCTTCCTGATCTTAGAGGAAAAGCTTTCAGTCTTTCACCATTGAATATGATGTTTGTTGTGGATTTTTCACACACGGCTTTTATTGGGTGGGCCAAAAATTGCCTTCGGTTTTTTAAGTAAAAATAAAAGACACATTTTTCATTTTCACCAAGAATTTTATTGAACAACATATTCACCCTTTTGTTCCACTACCTTCTGCCATTTTTCAGGCAACTTCATAATTCCATCTTCCCAAAACTTTTATCTTTTTGAGCAAAGAACTGTTCCAGGTGCCTTTTACAGTCTTCCAGGGAATTAAAATTTTTTCCATTAAGAAAATTTTGTAAAGACCTAAATAACTGGAAATCCTAAAGTGCAATGTCTGGTGAATACAGCGGATAAATCAGAACTTCCCAGCCAAGCTGTAACAGTTTTTGCCTGGTCATCAAAGAAATATGCGGTCTTGTGTTATCCTGATGGAAGATTATGTGTTTTCTGTTGACAACGCCTGTATGCTTTTCATCGAGTGCCACTTTCAGTTGGTCTAATTGAGAGCAGTACTTGTTGGAATTAATCATTTGGTTTTCAGAAGGAGCTCATAATAGAGGACTCCCTTCCAATCCCACCATATACACAACATCACCTTTTTTGGATGAAAACCAGACTTTGGTGTTGTTGGTGGTGGTTCATTTCGCTTGCCCCACGATCTCTTCCATTCCACATTGTTGTACACTGTCCACTTTTCATCTCCCGTCACAATTTGTTTCAAAAACGCAACGTTTCCCTTTCGTTTCAGTAGAGAACTGCAGGCGAAAACATGGTCAAGAAGGTTTTTTTCGCTTAACGTGAAACACAAACATCAAAGTGATTCACATAACCAAGATGGTACAAATGATTTTCAACACTTGATTTGGATATTTTGAGTATGTCAGCTATCTCCCACATGGTATAAAGCTGACTGTTCTCAATTAATGTCTCAATTTGATCGCTATCAACTTCAAGGGGTCTACCCAACCATGGAGCATCGTCCAGCGAGAAATCTCCAGCACGAAATTTCACAAACCACTTTTGACATGTTTGATCAGTCACAGCACCTTCTCCATATACTGCACAAATCTTTTTGTATGTTTCAGTTGCATTTTTACCTTTCTTGAAATAATAAAGCATAATATGTCAAAAATGTTGCTTTTTTCTTCCATCTTCAATACTAAAATGGCCACACAAAAATTCACCAATATTTATGACTTTTTTTAAATGCACACTGATATGATAGCTGTCACACACAATCTAACAAATTGTTTTGAATGAAGCTAAAGAGCACTAAGTGCTACTGGAGCCATCTTACAAAAAAGGAACGAAACTTTTGGCCCACCCAATATTATGTTGAGGTAGTTTCCTTCTATTCCTGTTGAGTGTTTTTATCATGAAAAGGTGTTGAATTTTCTCAAATGCTTTTGCTGCATAAATTGAGATGATTGTGTGGGTTGTTTTTCATTTTCCCCCTTCATTTTGTTGATGTGGTGTATTACATTGATTGATTTTTGTAGGTTGTACCACCCTTGCATTCCAGGAATAAATCCCAGTTGCTCATGGTGCATAATCCTTTTAAATATGCTGCTGAATTCTGTTTGCTAGTAATTTGCTGAAGATTTTTGCATCGATGTTTATAAGGTATATTGGCCTTTAGTTTTCTTTTCTTGTAGTATCTTTTTCTATTTTTGGTGTCAGGGTTATGCTTATCTGACAGAATGAGTTAGGAAGTGTCCCCTCCTCTTCAATTTTTTGGAAACATTTGAGAGGGATTGGTATTAATTCTTTTTTAAATGTTTGTTTGGTAGAATTTACCAGTGAAGCCATCAGGACCAGGACTTTTCTTTATTGGGAGATTTTTGATTACTGACTCAATCCCCTTACTACCTACATGTCTATTCAGATTTTCTATTTCACTGTGATTTAATCATTTCATCTAGGCTATCCAATTTTTTTTTGCATACAATCATTCATACTACTCTCTTATACTCTTTTTTATTTCTGTAGAAACAGCAGTGATACCTCCACTTTCATTTCTGATTTTAGTTAACTTGAGTCATCTTTTACTTAGCCCATCTAGCTAAAGCCTTGTTCATTTTGCTGATCTTTTCAAAGTACCAACTTTTGGTATCATTGATTTCTATTCTCTATTTTGTTTATCTCTGCTCTAATCTTTATTACTTCTATCCTTTTGTTAACTTTGGGTTTAACTTTTGGATTTAATAAAATAAGCATTTATTAAAGGTAATAATTAATATTTTTTCAGGTTACCATGTGCCAAGCATTATGCTAACTACTTTACATATAATACTTAATGGAATATAACAACACTATAAGTACCATTTTACCTGCATTTTACAAAGGAAGCTGGGGCTTAGATCAAGTGATTTCCCCAAAGTCACACAGCTGATAAATGTCAGAAGCCAAATGATTCCAAGAATCTCTGATTCCCAAGTCCACGGCCGTCACCTTGGGTGACTCTAGACAGAGACATCTCGCCTGAAGAGCTTTGGGGAGGACAAAGGGGGCCGTGGCTGATATCCATCCTGGTTCTGAGGCCTCATATCATCTGGTAGCAGCAAAATGTGACTCACATTGTACGACTAATTCAGCCTTTGATTGCAAGAGGTGAAATAAATTAAATGAGACATTAAAGAGGCAGGAAATCTGCACATCAGAGAATGGGCAAGACTATGGACAGAGGTAATCAAGAAATACTGCTCCAATCAATCAATGAATGCACATGACTTGCAGTGGACTTTTAGGTATGGGGCACAGCCATGTAGCTATTAAACTTGGTTTTTAAAATCTTCCTTTTCAAGAATAAATTATACATTGAACATGTATCATAATCAGAAAAAAATCTAATTTTAATTCCCCTTATCCTATAGTTAGTCTTGGTTAACTATCCCATAGTTAGTCTCTGTTAAAACAAAAAATCTAATGTGAATTTGATCTAAGAGAAACCACCAGGACACAATATTATATAGAACTCCAGGAAATAGGAATTGGACTGTACATTAACTTTGCCTCCATTATAATATAGTGTTTACAGGCAGGAGGCAATGTTATAGAAAGGATTAGATATTCCATGAAAATCAACTCTTAAATTTCTTTGAACCCTAAATTTCTTTGAACCCTTCTTTGTTACAAGTTTCTTCTTGGTAAATAACTTACAACCTTCAGATGTTAAAATGGTCATGCTTTGAAATACAAAACTGCTAAGTTTACCAAGATTTTTCCCTCCCCAAGTCAGAGTTTAACTGAACATGAAACAGTAATTGGTTAACTCTACATGGTTCCAAATCTGATATGATTTAATTAGCCAAGAGAGGAAAGCACACCTAAATCAAATGCTTTACAAAGAAAGTATCCCATGGTTGGCTACAGATGACACTCCTCTCATCACATCATGATGAGGCCTACGTCCCCTCCACTTGTATCTGAGCAGACCTTGTCATTGTTTGACCAAGAAAATATTACAGAAGTGATGCCATGACAATTTCTGGACCCAGGCCTTAAAGTATTAGCAGTGTCCACTTCCTGTCTCTTAAAACACTCATTCCTAGTTGTCATGCTGTGAGGAAGCCCAAGAAGGCATCCCCATAAGGAGGCCCATGTCAAGAAGAACTGAGGCCTCTGGCTGAACCCCAAGCCAACAGCCAGCACCAACTTGCCAACAGCCAAATGAGTGAGCCATGTTGGAAATGAATTCTCCTACCCCACTTGATAAACCCAAGTTGATACTTGAATAGCACAGACAAGACATTATTGCCAAGTCCTGCCCACACCTTACATTTGTGAACAAATGTTCTGTCACCAAGTTTTGGGGGTAGTTTGTGATCCAGCAATAGACATTGGACCGCTCCCTAATCACAAACTGATTTTCTCAAGTTGAAAGCCTGAACATACCAACCCCACTGCCTCACAGCTACATTGATCAAATCTACCATTAGTATGGTTCAAAAAGGCCATGGACGTCAGAAACAGACAAACAAACAAATACACACAGCCAGGCACCTGAAAACTCTTCACTGCTTCTTTATTAGGATGCACCCACAGTACAGAACCTCTCACACACCTGTGAAAGGGGAAGGTTACATTTCCCTTTGGGAGCACCTTCATTTTTGTTTCTGTTACCACTTTGAAGAAAGTAAATCATTTTCAAAGAAAGACATTTTAAAACTCCAAATGTTTTAAGACTCGGCTTGCATTTTGTTGTGTTTGAAAAGGAAGTAGCACATTTTAGCCAGCGCTGGAAGATTGCTTTGTGGCATTTTAACTTTAATGTGGATCAGAAGTCTTCACTGTCTGGTTGACCCAGTCTATAATTTTCATATGCAACTTCTCATAGCGAAAATGTTTCATTTTTACCTCTACCCACAAACAGATGCTGTTTAAAAAAACACACACACGACTAAATTTAAAACCAATCATGAACCACAGCATTTCTAACAGGGAAAATGAACTTTTGCTGCCCTCTCCTGCTAAAACAATGAAATACTAAAATACCAAAAGATTTATGAAGCTAAAGCGAAATCCTCAAACCAAAAGCAATGGACATGTCATTCTCATTATACCTCAATCAAAACTCAGACAACAACCAGAAAATGTATTGGTAATATTTATATTTGAAAGTTCCCCATTGATACATGAGGTCTGGATTACAACTCATATACAATAAGTGATTTCCAAAAAAGTAAAGAAAGAGAAGGGAAGGAAGGAAGGAAAGAAAGGAGGGAGGGAGGGAAGGAAGGAGGGAGGGAGGGAGGGAGGGTAGAAAAGGAAACCTATATTCATAGACATCATAATATGGGATGTTTATTTCCAAGAGAGATACTACTGCTGCTATCGTGCACAAGAAGCAGCACAAATTAACACTAGATTAAAATTTGCTCAACTTTCTCTCAAGATGCACAATCCTTTTAGAGTTTCAAAATTAAATACTGAGAAATATAAAATGCATTGCCAATATAGCTACTACAAAAATCCTTTGTGGCTCATTCCTTAACTCCACTCAGAGAAGCAGCTGAGCCAGAATATAAAAATAAAAATATTGATGTGCAAATAAAATATCACTGATCATGTCTGGTGCCACCTTTTTGCTATAGGTGACTGTCACTTTGTTATAGCATTGGTAATAGCATCAAAAGAGAGAATCTCTTCATTTCTTGGGCCAGGTCAGTGCATCCAATTAAAGGGAAGAAAAAACAAAACAGAAGAAACAAAACAAAACAAACAAAACAAAAACCTCTGAACATTTAAAAATGCCAATAACATCCATACATCTTCCCTTTCCCACCCCCCAATCCCCACAAAAAAATAAAAAAGCTTTTAAAGCTCTAAATATACTTTTTTTTTTCTTCTTTCCATAGTGTGATTGAGCCTAGGGCTATACATTTAAGTATAGCAGGTGCAATTATAAGCAATTCCTAGCTCTGCACCCTGGACTGTCCCACGCATAGAAGGAGGTACAAAATAAATTAAACCCTTCCATCTAGGCAAGCAAGCCCAAGACGAAGGAGCGTAACCCTGCTTGTGAGTATCCAGAGGCATTGAGGGTATTATCTATGTCTTACTTTTTTTATTTTTTATTTTATAAAAAACAGATGTCAGGGAGAGCAAAATATAATAAAATTTAAAAGGACGAAAACACTGAAGGAAAACAACTGGAGACACCTGCACAATGAGAAAAGGAATGCATGCTTGATTCAAAGTATGAGATGGGTCAATTCACTCACATGGTTGTTCTAGGCCCACAGCCTAAGGCCTCAGCATCCTTCTAAACCACAGGGTTCTGTTTTTGTTTTTTGTTTTTTCTTCCAAAGACACGCTTAATCCTACCCCTGAAACCAATATGGTAGGGATAAGGTTGGAGCGATCATCACTCACTAACTACAATATTTGCTATTTAAAAAATATATTTATATATAGTTCTGGAAATTAGGAAGCAAACAAAATATAACACAAAGATGCATTTGTCACAATTAACTCAAGTTGCAGCAACAGCAGAAATGTGGGAAAGGACAAAGAGAGGGCTGCTGCAAATGCAGCAAGTACGTCCTTAAATATGTCACATAGTGCAACAGTCAGATTACCTCAGTTACTGTGCATCACTGGACACAACATGACAAATGCCACATTGTCACTTTCAGTTAAAAAAGAAAAGACAGTGTTTCTTCTCAGAAGTTGCTCTATGAATTTTAGACATATATCTATAATAACTTCTTTAAATACGTCTAAAATTTGGCTTTATTCTTCTCAGTTTGGAATGATCAACATATGAAATTGACATCAAGGATATCGGTGTAGCTCTCACCTTAACTCTGAGGACAGGGTGAGGTGCAAAAAAGGATCCTGGTCTTTCTCATTTCAAATGACTGCATTTCATTCTAATGGGCAGAGATATTTCATAAACCTGTGATTGTAATGTCCTCAATCTAAAAAGATGAATTAATGGCAAACAAAAGTTTATATTGTCAAAATTAAATGTAAAGCAGAGTTAAAACTAACAGGCTGAAATCAAAGGGCTAAAGGAGATGATTTGTTACAAATTTATTTTTATCTTTAGCATTTGAACTTGCACCTTTGCTCCAGTACTTTTAAAGTAAGTTGTTTTCATCTTTGGCAGCCTCTGCCAGCTTTACATTGAATTCCCATTAATGTTCTATAAAAAAAAAAAAAAAAATCTATTAATTCCATTAAACCATGTTGTGTTTGGTATTGCATATGACTCTTTTACTGCTGTTTCTTTTTCAGAATTAACAATGCCAAATTTTGTTTTTGTTTTACAAAGTTATTGAGATGACAATATCCATAATCAGCTGACTTTTACGCACAAACTGTGACCTGATAATCCTGAAACACTTAATAGGGGAGAAAGGTCAGTGGCTTCTTTTTTTTCCTTTTTTCTTGTAAAGAATAAAATTGCATATTTTACCTTATATTTTAAATGGAAGGAAGAAAATATACAAGCCCATATTGATACCATATTTCTATTAAGAGCAACAACAGTTCATATGTTCCTGTTTGCTACTATCACAATTCAACACAGGAACGCAGAATCAGCTCTATACCACAAATACTGCTGGAAGGGATTGTTTAGGATTATCAACTCACTGCTGCCAAGTCCATAACAAGCAAAAGCATCCTGGAAATAAATCCCAAAACACATATCTTTCAGTACACAATAATGCAACTGCTTTAGGTAAGTACATAATGTACACAAGTTTTATCAGCATTTTAACTCCCCAAGATGTAAGCTTCCTCTTTTAAATACAAAGCAGAGAGCCAATAAGATAGATCTATAATACAGCCTTAGATTTTGTTTTTTGTTTTTCTTAAACAATTTGGTCACAATGCACCTTTGATATAAAAGCATTTTTAAACTTTATTATTAATACTCAGGACATTAGGAATTTCCAGATTTTTTCAGTAGCATTTGTAGAACCACTTTTGGTAACAAATACAGTAGTTAGGAATACGCATTCAATTCAGAATGCATAATAATGTTTATCCTGAATCCTTTCTGGCTAAAAACAGGGCTGGCGCTGTGATGGGATATAGAATGAGAATCTACAAAAAACACTGTAATACGTTTGTTTTTTTCCCAGAGGCTTCATCCTCTTTTGCTGGAATACTTTATAAATACATATTAAAAAGTAAGGCAACAACTCCAAACAGTCCAAGCTGTTTGCTCAACTCTATTCCCAATTAGGTTCGCAATCCTGGTGATCAGTTTCATGGTTGTACTGTTTAGTGTTTGTCTTTCTTATTTCAAAATGGTCCAAAAGGATGTCTTCTGACATTTCTAAAACATCTCTGGTTTGTGTGTTCAATGACGTACGTAACTAATACTGGTCAGGTACTGAACCCTATGATGTCCCAGTGCCTGTTTTCAAAGGATTCAAGACATTGATTTGGAGTCACCATAAACTGATGCGTGAATCCAAAATTCCCTTCCCTACTATGTTTATCACCTGCTCTCTTTTACTCCTAATTTTAAAACTAAAGGAGTACCAGGACTACCTGCTTACTGGAAAGATGTTCGCTCCAGTGAACAAAACTTTGATCGGGGACCTTTATAATTCACGGCCCCATTCCACGTGGACATTCAACTCATGAAGATGTGCAAAAGGAAAAGATGTCAAATTACAGTCAAGTTACCCAGAGGAGGATGTTATACAAACTTATAAGGAAATGACAGTCTTTTTTTTCCCTTCCTTTACTATAAATACACTTAACAGCTTAGCAGAAAGACAAGCTAAATTTAAGATTGTTCACATTTGAAAATTGTTTCATACTCTCTGCTAATGATAAATAAGGAACTCCCAATAATGGAATTTTAATATACAAATTTCATTGACAGATCTTCGAAGACTGCTTTTTTTTTTTTTTTTTTAAAGAGGGTTAGAACAATGATTATGTTTGCCAAGTTCTGAGAAGTCCATCTACTGTCCAAACTTTGGACTGAAGTCCTTATTTTTTTTTCCTTTACTTAGAGACAGGTATATACAGTGCTGTTGTAATAATGAAACAAATGTGAAATCTACTGTAAAGTTGCACAATACAGAAAACTGCTGCTCCATCTTCTACTACATAAATGTGTGACTCCACAGGTTAGTAAGGTTGTTGTCATTATTTTTGTTAAGTTGGAATTATCCCATCACGTCTAAGACCTCTCTTTAACTCCAGATCCTCCAGTTTTTTCCACAATTCTTCACGCTCCTTTTCTTTCTTTTTCTCACTGGGGAAAAAATAGAATACAAGGTAAACAACTGAGAAAGTGTAAAGAGATTATCCAACAATAACTGCCCCTTTGACATACTTTTCCCCAGACTTTTTAAAAGGTCTCTGAAAAGTTTGGCATTTTTGGTTTTTCTCTCTCTTGCTTTTTATTTTTTCTTGACACATATATAGACATAAAATAGAGTAGGAGATGACAAGAATATTTTAATATTTCACATTAATATCCCTTTATACTTAGCTTAATAAAGAAAATTAACTTCAAAATTACCAAGAAAGAAAAATGATGATCATTTTTATGTATCTGTTAGCCTAAAACCAATGGTACATTATTCATTTTTACTTTGGGTCTAGTTCAAATCTGATTTCCTTTTTGTCTCTAAATAGTTTCTCAAAAGGGTTGCTAGAGATGACACTGATACAAAGAATGTAGTAGGTCAAGAAAATATACTTCCTCTTTATTATTACTCATTTTTCTTACATTATGTATATGTAAACTCTTTAGCAGAATCTTGTTCTTACAAGTATTAAACCACAAAATCCACATTACTAACTTATTTTATACCTATATATATGGACAAATTAAACATTCTTCTGTGATTTCAGTTTTAATTCTGGACAGAACTTTGTTGATATTATTGGGTATTAAATTTTTAATGTTCCAAGCCTTCAAATTTGGCTCAATATCAATTTGACTAATGACTTCCAGACTTTTCAGATTTCACTGTTTGGAAAAATTTACCAAAAAACTAGATGTTCAAAATAGGGTAGGGACTCCCCTGGTGGCACAGTGGTTAAGAATCCACCTGCCAATGCAGGGGACACAGGTTCGAGCCCTGGTCCAGGAAGATCCCACATGCCGCGGAGCAACTAAGCCTGAGCGCCACAACTACTGAGCCTGCGCTCTAGAGCCACAGAAGCCCGTGTGCCCAGAGCCCGTGCTCTGCAACAAGAGAAATCACCGCAATGAGAAGCCTGGGTGCCTCAACGAAGAGTAGCCCCCACTCACCGCAACTAGAGAAAGCCTGTACACAGCAACGAAGACCCAACACAGCCAAAAATAAATAGATAGATAGATAGATAGATAGATAGATAGATAGATAGATAGATAGGGTAAACAAATTTTATTTTGCCAAGGACATTTTTAGATTACCATATTTTTATAAAATAAAGAATGTTAACTTTAACATCAATGAAGTAGTAAGTCCACAAACCAGGAATACATGGCTATACTATACATTAAATAATTTCATACTTATTAAAAATAATTCACTACACTGTCCCTAGTTTCTTCATGTTGTGATGAACCAGTAAACAGCAGACCCAGATAACATTTGTGAATCCATAAATTCAGATAAATCCTGAAAACAGGGGCTCTGCCACCCCAGGCATGGCAGATTATGGTCCTTGTGCAACTTCACTTGGTAAGAATTTAACTTCACTTAAGTAAGAATTTTGTACTTCACTACAGTACAATATGTACTCAGGGAAGGAAATCCACATAGGTTAAGTGAAATGTGTATATAATTCCATTGCCTCATATTTTTTATTGTCACCAATTTTTTTAAAGTTATATTGATATCTACAGCAACAGAAATTAATCTTCATCCCCCCCGCCAAAATGTCTCTAGAAATATCTAAGGAATTTTATAACCTCATTCCACTACAGTATTGAGGGAACATTTAATTATATAATATGGTAATTAATATTATCATTTTATAATTATTATTTCGGTAATTTAAGCCTTGTTTACTACAACTAGTTCCAACCAGCTCAAATACAATCTGCACAATATGAATTTCAATGAGTGTAATAGTTTTTCAAACAATTACCTATTTGGTAATTTTAATCCTGAAAATTTTTATTTATAGGGTAACAAGGGCAAGATTAGATAATTCTCCAACCATTATGGATACTAGATTCTTAACTGTAAAGCAAGCTGTTTGGTAAATTACCACTTTTGGTTTCTCAGTACAGTCTGGGGATAATATTAGGTCTAAATAAATGTTATCACAGAACACTGATTTAAAAGTAAATTCTACAGATCCTGCTGAGTTTCAATGCATATTGATCTTCCTGTTTGGAGGAGGAAGAAGATGGTAAGCAAGGGCTTAGAGACCTTATCCAACTAAAAAACAGCTTAAACATATGTTAGGTTCTCACTGCCCTAATCTGCAGCTGAAATTAAGTGCTGACATGATTAAAACACTCATCTTGTTACTGAAGCATTTCACGAGCCTTTGATCAAGAGTTGCATGGCAATCATCGCAGTCTATCCTGTGGGGCTTTTCTTCCAGACGAACTTCTTGCTGAGTTATCATACATCTTTTACACTGACAACTTTATCTTCAAAAATCCTAAATATTTCTGAGATAGCTTCTGTCACCCCCATTCTTTCCCACTTTTCTCTCTCCCTGTAGGTGGCAATTTAAAACTCCACCAAGTTGTCATACTAGGGATAATGTCAAACTCTCTTCCAATTTCAATTTCACAGAGCACTAATGTTGGCATATGTATCAATATCTATCAGTGTTACTTACTCCACCCACCTGTTTTCAGATTTGTAATACTTAAAAAATTTTGATCTGAACTGAAACAGTTAGTTACTTCTTGCCTTCCGGAAGTGAAATCCTCCTTTCATTTCTTGTCTAACAATACCAAATAAATCTCTTTAGTCTCTTTTTCTCTTCCCACATCCATGGAAAAACCAGTATTTCCAACTATTCAGTACAACCTTCTATTGCTCACTTGACAAAATATTACCCTGGCTTTAAAAAAACCCTTCTGTCATTAAGAAAGTCCACTCACTATAAGTCGCTTTAATATACCAGATTATCAGAATCAGCTTCATAGTGTCTATTCCTGGTCCCCTTGGTTCATTCCTATCCTTTTCAAGAGTTTGGCCTATTTAGTTTAAATGATAAATGATCAGAAAACAGTTCTGAAATTCAACAGAAATGAATGAATTTAATTCAATCGATTTGAATATTTTAGAAATAAGGTCTTTAATAGTCTTAATGGAATTCTACATATTTAATCCTTATTCAACTAGGACAATAAAAATGGGTTTTTACTTACCATAAAAGAAAGGATATTATGTACAATGCACTCCTTAATTGTATGTCACAATATAAAAATGTGTCCTGTATCTCCTTTACTTAAATAACATTTTTTTAAAGATTTTAATTTAAGTTTGGAACATGGAGGGTTACTATAAATTTAATGATTTGCAGCAACTATAAATACTGTATAGTAAATTAAAAGTTCTTTAGGTATGGTACAACATATCCAATAACTGGTATTTATTTCAATGTGGCATAAAAAACCTCAGTCTCTTCCCTCTACCATTAAACACTTGCCATATTCCATAATTAAGTCGCTTTTCTATACTGCATCCTGGTAATTAAAAAAAAAAATCACTGTGAAGGTCCTTTGTCCCTGCCACCAAACCTTTCCTTTCATTGCTCTTTTTATCTAAAATCCAAGTAACACATTAAAAATTGGGCAAAGATGCAAGGGAACCACAGAAAGTTTTGCTCAGGAGGTTCAGCCAGGTCTTGAGTATGAAAACTCTGGGATCCTTGCAGGTCCGTGGTTTTATGATATACACAAAGCTGACATTTTCTTCTGGATGAGAAAAGCCAACCCAGAGGCTCAACTACTAACAAGCTCTCCAGACTTTCCTCAATCTCTCCAAGTATATCAAACCAGGGTCTGAATATCTGTGTGCCCCCAAAATTCATATGCTGAAATCCTAACCCACAGAGGTGACGGTATTAGTAGGTGGGGCTTTGGGGAAGTGATTAGGTCATGAGGGTGGAGCCCTCATGGATGGGATTAGTGCTCTTTTATAAAAGAGACCCCACAGAGATCCCTCGTCCCTTCCACCATGTGAAGACATAGTGAGACCAGCTATGAACCAGAAAGAGGTCCCTCATCCAACCATGCTGGTGCCATGCTCTTGGACTTCTAGACTCCAGAACTGTAAGCAATACATTTTTGTTCTTTATAAGCTACCCATAAAATACCCATAATGTGGTCTTTTGTCATAGCAGCCCAAACGGACTAAGACAACATCTTTTGGAAAGTGAACACATTGAACAAGAAATAACAAAATTGAAGAATCATGTAAACGAACTCAAGGAAGGCCTACTAAACCAGAGCATTTACTATAAAGAGTTCAACTGGTTTCTGCTCCCCTTTGATCTTAAACATTTCAAGATTTGTATAATACACTTTACCTCCTTGTTCTTTTCACTGCTCTCTAAATCGTAAGGAGTTTGTTGGCTTCTAGTATAGAAAGTAAGTTCTGGGCCAAAGAGCTAAACAAAAACGGTGCCTCATCTTTCCTGCTGCTGGAGTGAAGTACAAATCAGCCCCATTCTAGTTCAGAATGGGAGCGACTCCAGATGGCAAACTACCTGATGGTCCCCTTAAGTGGACCTGAAATACCAGTTATGTGCCAGGCTCTTAACCCTGAGGCAGAAGAGAAACATTATGGAAGGGAAGAAGGAAAGCAGCCTTTTTCAAAATGACACTTTGTTACCCAGTGGCAGACTAATAAAGTCGCAGCTAATGAGCATGCGAAAATGAATATGGAAATAAATAAAATTTGCTGCTTAGGATTTCAGGTACAATTAGGCAACTTCAGCAAAGAGCCAAAAAAAGAACTCAATAGTATTATGCACGGCTGACAAAAAAGCTTTAAAAAGTTACCGCTGACGATCTGACTTGTATGTGGCTGTCAGCTCATCAAACATGGTGCTGTTCATTTCCATAAACGCCTTCAACACATTGTACACTAACGCCACGATAGCCCTGGAAGCACAGAGAGGAGGGAATGTATTGGTTAGTCCCACATAATGGGATGCTGAATGAAGAAAGCGGGTGTACAGCCTTTACCTGAACGAGCGCCTCACACTGCATAGTCTCCATCCCTTTTTAGTTGGAACAACTAGAAATGACCTACAATTCACTTCCACATCAAGAGAGCTACATTCTTTAGGTAAGATATCTTTCTGAGGGGTTGGCAGGATTAGAAAAACAAAATCTAATTTTGCCCTCCTAATTATGGGCACCCAGAATAGACTTGCCTGTGGGCACTTGTTAATTTCATTTAATAAAAAGGCAAGCATAAAAATAAAGCAACTTCACCCTAAAAATGAGCACCTGTGGTAGGACCAACCTTTGAGACCTGAATTTGCATAGAATTTTATTTTTAAAGTGATAATATACATAATTCATCAAAATCAAAGGCTGTTCCCATGGTAACAAATTTTATATATCTATAATTCATATTCAAAGATGATACCAAGCCTCTGTAAGCTGGGCAGTTTACTACGAGTTATGTCTCTAGTTGGGATTTGCATCAGTCCATCCACTCCTTAGTCCCCTTGCTGACCCAATACACAGGCTGGTAAGGTAACTGGCAAGCTGGTGATGGCTGCTACTAGCTGTGGAATACTAAACAGCTAAAGAGCCAAACGGCTGCCTATGCTTATCCAGTGGAAGAATAAGCTCTTGGCAATGTGAGGACTCTGCCATGACGGGCTTGGTATCTTCAGACTAGAGTCTAAATAACATTGCCCTTTGCAAAACTACACGACATTACTTCCCTTTAATGTGTTTCGAATACCACTGAAAAAGGCATTGGTAAAAGTTAGGCCATATAATAAACCCTGGGTTTGATGTTTCTAAAACATTCATAAGAAAGTGGACTTGCTGTGTTGCTTCTGCCCTGTGTCCATTAAAAGGGAAACTTATGGGGAACGACCTTCTCAAATAGGATGGGCAGTGATGGAGAAGAGCCAAATACAGTCTACTGAGCAGTTACAGACACTTGCTGGAAGCACTCTCTAGGTTCTCCAGAGGCTATCTACATAATGAGATTTGTCTGCTAGCTCTTTATTTTTATAAGTTTTAGTCATAAAATTTGACAAATGTGAAAAGTAAGAAATATGGTATTTTATAGCTGTATGTAAAACTTTTAGACAAACATACTACGAATATACTAAATTATCTCTAATTTTTAATGCCACATTAAATTTTCTTTCTATTCCACAGAGAAATATGTAAAGCTCTTCAAATACAGAATGCTTTAACTTCCATAAGACTAGATGATAAAATCCTCTTTGAACATTTTAAAATGTTTCTCCCCCTAGAGAACCCATATAGTGACTGAACTGGTTTTTAAGAAATGGATCTTGTTAAAATGCAAATCAGTTCAGAGCACTTCCCTTCTTACAACTCTTTAGTGTTTCCTTATCATCCACTTGGTGAAGACTCACGTGGGCACCACTCCACTTTCTAACCCTATCTTCCAGCAACCTCCCCAAAAGCCCTTGTGCTTCAGCCCTCCCAAATTCACAGGTCTCAGAACATGACAGGTGCTTCTTACCGTTTTGTGACTTTTTTCTGTGATGGGTAGACCCACTATCTGAATGGACTTCTCCATCCCATCCACCTGCCAAATTCTTTTAAGGTTCCGTTTGAGCATCATCACCCTATCAATATCCACAAACTTCTCCTCTTGACCCAGAGCATCCCCAAAATACCTCTGCTACATTCACAGACAGGTCAAGAAGCCCTCAAGTAAACAGATATCTGAATATAACGGCACTTAAAACACTGTTTTATAAAATATCTGTTTATTTGTGGGTCTCCCCAACCAGTCAGTGAATGTCTAAATTGTAGGGATTTTATCTTTTCACATATCTATCTTCAGCATCAAGCACAACATCTGACACATAGCATACATACAAGACATTTTATTAATAAGCAAAAGAGAAGGAGGGAGGAAGAGAGGCCAAAGGAGGGGGAGAGAGAGAAAGAGGGAAGAAGGGATGGAGGGTGGGGGGAGGGAAGAAGGAAGGAAGCAAGGAAGGAAGGAAGGAAGGAAGGGGAGGAGGGAGGGACAGAGGGGGAAAACTGTGAAAACCTACGGATTCCAATGTTCTTTTGAAATCCTATAAAGACTGGAAAACATGATGGGAAGGATGACATTAGAGTTTTCTTCTATCAAACTCATGATGTATTCATTATTCCAATAATAGAGTGCCCTTTCCGCCACCTTTGAGAAAATAAAAATAAAATGTTAAGAGAGAGAGAAAGACAAAGATAAAACAAAATTATAATCTCTTTAAACAAAAGTATTTTAAGACTATCTTAATATCATTCAATCAAGTATAAAATTAAATATTAATCACACTTTACATTTTTGGGGGTTTAAAATCTTTCAGAAAGTTCCAAAGTGGTTCATCAATTTGGGGAAGAAAAAGAAGTTTTCCTACCTACTTATTTATATTCTCCTTTAACAATGCCCATTTCATCTGATTCCACATTTTCCCTACACAGCTCGCAAGCTCCAGACACCCTCACCCTACTTCTATATGCTACACTGTTTTCCCCATCACTTTAATCCCCTTCCTGGCTCACCTCTTTCATCCCGCACACTGTAGATCAACCACAAGGCGCAGCGCGTGGCTGGCCTTCAGTCAGTAGCTGCTGAAGAAAACCCAGCTGCCCATCCCTGCAGAGCAGGCGCATTTGCTAAGCACCTCCTATGGCCAGGCACTGTGCCCACCCTGCAGGCAGAATGTGTCATCCTTACCACCATGCAAGGAGTGGGAACCACTGTACAGAAGAGGGCACTGAGGGTCAGAGAGAACGGGAACCTGGCCACAGTCACACTGCTAGTCAATGATAAACTGGGATGTGAGTCTAGTGCCCAGACTCTTTCCAGAGTTCATTTCTGGTCCCTTCCTTTGAACTGGGTAAGCCAGGAGGAAGTCACTCAGTTTAGGACTCAGGGATACTGGCTGTACGTACATTCGCTTGCTATCTCAGACCCCTCTTTTCTGACTGCCACATTTATCAACTGACTCTCTGAATTCAGAGGAAGGCCTCAAAAAAAAAATCTAAAAAGTAATCTAAAATAACAATAATAATTCCAATAAACCAAAGTATCAAAAAAAAAAATCTAAAAGCCTCTAAAAAGAGTAGTTATATGGGGAAAGGGAAAAAAGAGTGGCTTCTTTTATTCATACAGATTAAGAAATTATGTTTTAATTAAATAAATTTAACTTAAATGTAATCATTTAATTTAATAAAATGGTACAACCTGTGCCCACCAATAGACTCTGAGAAATTAGAACCTTTCCATTTACATTATTCAATTTGGTTCACAAAAAAATCCTGGGTCTCATAAGGCACTAGACACTGAGAGTACAAAGAAAATAATTCACAAATATTGAATGTTTACTATATGCCAGGCACTGTGGTAAGTGTTTCACTTACATATTTTCTCATTTAATCCTCACAACCAACACACAGAGTAGATACCATTATTTCTATTTTGCAAATGAGGAAACTGAGGCTCAGAGGAGATAAGCCATAGCCTCAAGGTCACATGGCTAGCAAGTGACAGACCCCTAAGTCCCTGCTTCACCTCTTCACTCCATTATCCCTATGGAGCTCGTGTGCTGGTAGGGAAAGGGGGTTCCACGATCCCCAATCCAACATGAACTGTGATAGATGCCGTATCAGATCTAGAAATAAAGTGCCAGAGGAAAGAGCAGAAAGAGCAATCCAGATGACTCAGGGGAGAGGAAGAGTGGCAGAAGTGTACCGTAGGCCATAGCGTCTAAGCTGGGCTTTGAAGGATGAAGGAAAGAAGCAAAGGGCATTCCAGGCCAAAGGAATTACAGGAAAGGGGGGCAGAGGCACCAACATGGACAACGTGTCTCGAAACACGAAGCACACGTGTGGCTGAGGCAGGCAGAGCACAAGGCAAGGGAAGGGCGGGGCGAAGAGAAGGAACAGGGATGAGGCTGCTCTGAAAACAGCCCACAGGAGAAACTTCTAAAGAGGCCACAAGGGGATGCTGGTAAAGGAAGAGAGACCTAGGCTTCTCCTGTATCCAACTAGGAGTCTAGTATTTACCTGCTACTTAATGCTAATAAGTATCCTAAGTTCTATGTATCTATTTATCAATATGTAAAATCACTTACAGAAAGAAAGTCAGTATCCAGCAAAGCCCTTTAAAGAGGAAAGGTACTGTTTATGCAAAGTGAAAATTAGCATGTCTGACAGCAGGACAGAACCACTACTTTCCTGGGACCCACTGTCCTCCCGCACACACACAGTGCAGTGTCTCTAGCTCAGAGCCTTCTAACCCCAGTGCCACACCTGGGCAAGTAGTGAGCGGCATCTGACTACACAGAGTGACACTCGATAAATGTTTGCTGGATGAACCAATGAACACTCAATGAATGAACAAAGAACTTCTTTACTCTCCTTCTTTCTTTTGTTCTCAGTTTTACTTCTGTCAAGGAATTTAAAATTCTTTTTCCTTCTGCTATGGACTGAATTGTGTCCCCAACCCCCCTACCTCCATCCCCGTCTCCCCCTCCTGCAGGAAATCCAAATGCTGAAGCCCTAACCCCTAGTGTGAGTGCATTTGGAGATAGGAGTTAATTAAGGTTAAATGAGGTCATATGGGTGGGGCCCTAATACGATAGGCTTGGTGGCCTTATACGGAGAGGAAGAGAGAGATTTCCTTCTCTTTCCTGAAGCATGCAGGAGGGAAAGGCCATGTGAGGACACAGTGAGAAGATGTGCAAGCCAGAAAGAGCCCTCACAGAAGCATACCACGCTGGCACTCGGATCTCAGACTTCCAGCCTACAGAACTATGAGAAATCAATTCCTGTTGTTTAGGCCACACAGTGTGGGGTGTTTTGTTATGGAAGCCTGCTGCAGTCTAAATGTCTGTGTTCCCCCAAAACTCCTATGTTGAGACCCTAACCTCCAAAGATGATGAGATTGGTGCCTTTTAAAAGAGGCTCCCAAGAGCTCCCTAGCCCCTTCCACCATGTGAGGATACAGCGAGAAGTCTGTGACCCAGAAGAGAGCCCTCACCCAACTGTGTTGCCACCCTGATTTCAGACTGCCAGCCTCCAGGACTGTGAGAAAAAATTTCTGTTGTTTATAAGCCACCAGAGTCTGTGGTATTTCGTTAGAGTAGCCCTAAGACACAGCCCTAGCTAATTACGACACTCTGTCTCCTTTCTAAGCTTCTGAGCTTCATTTAAGGCTCCCTGGTGGTTCTCATCTGAAAAGAGAGTCCTGCTCTTTGCCCTCCATTACCACAAACACATGATACAAACTGAAAAATAAGGTAAACAATCCAGATATTTGAGCACCACAGGCCATGTGTAACATGTAAAACATCTACATAGTGTCCCGCATTTTTAAAAAAATCTAGACGTGTCATATCATCTGAAGGTAATGGTTCATGTAATGGTTTCTACTCTTTTTTTGTTTGTTTGTTTTGGCTTTGTGGTACAATTGCAAGGTTGTCATAAGATCACTGACTTGACATACTAAGATGTCTTTAGGTCAAAAATTAAAACAACAACTACAGCCAGTGTCTCTAACTATGCAGGATAATGACAGCTCAGAGAAAAGTCCACCATCAAGTCCCCCATGTTAGCAATGGGGTTCTGTGCTGCCAACTACAATCTGAACAGTGTCTTCAAATCAACAGGCAGTATATAAAGAGTCAATTCTCTAGGTCTGTGACTTGGACCTTTAGTGAGACAGCCAAAGTATAAAACCTAACGTGTTTCACCCAAGATCACCTTCTTCTCTCCAGTGCGGGTCCCACAGCACTGCTAAAATGTCCCCAGTCGAGAAAAGGGTTGCCCAGGCTCACCCTCCCTGTGTTCTCCCAGAGCGGCCACAAGGAGGCAGAGTGGTGCCACAGGAAGGGCACGGGCTTTCACCAGAAGCTACGCCTATGGGACTCCCCACTCCCTGTTAACTGGGGAACTTGAGCAAATCATTCTCTGAGCCTCATTTTTCTCATCTAGAAAGTGGAGGTGGGGGGGGGAAGCCTCAGAGGATAATCTGAAGTTTAGGAGTAACGTATGTAAAACATCTGGCACAGTATAGAATGTCAGCATTCTCTTTTTCTTTTAAGCTTTATTCAGCATTCTCTCCTACACACTATAGGAGCCCTAACAGTTCACCTCTTATTCAGCCCTTTTACTTGAGACATGTTATTTTACCACTTTGAGGGTCAGTGTTTACATCTGTAAAAATCATAATGCCCTCCTTGCAGAGTGGTCCTGAGAATTCAAGTTACTGGGCAGAAAGCACCATCACAGTGGCTGTCATGTAGCAAGTGTTAAGATGAAGGTGGTGATTACCAAAAGCATTGTCATCGTGTGAAAAAACAGCCAATAAAAACAACAGGTAGCTAGTGTCCGTTACACTTCTTTCAATACCAATGAAACTTTACCAAAATAATACGTGTTGTATAAGCCCCTCTGGCTCATGCCCTCTTATTACTAACCTGAAAATGGGGGCTAGAGACACACTTGGCAATTTGTTTAAACAAAGGTTCTTGGATTTTAACAAACTGTGAAGGTTCAATCACATCCAATATTTCTTCCAGCTCCCCAAGGAACATGACCTGGAAGTACATGCAAAACACAAAGTGTCAGGTGTTTGATTAAAAAATCCATATGGACAATGAGGATTAATGAGGGTTTTGCACAGTTTTAATATAATGAAAATTTATACATAAAACCAAACATGAACAAAACAAATCAGGGTTTAACTTATGTTAGATGTTCATTTCACAAGGAATTCACCAGAGAGTACTTGTTAAGAACAAATTCCCTATGGCACTGAAAATGTGATTCTATTTACTTTGGAAAAAATACTCTATGTGCTACATCTATTATACAGAATGAGGGGTACTTACACACTGCCACAGGGCCCTGGGAAATGGGACTATCCCTTTGGGGCTCTCCTCCTCTCCTCCATATTTTTAAAACAGTGGGCAAGTGGCCCTCCTGCACGATGGACAAAGCTCACGGCAGCAGCACATGCAGATATTTGCCAAACATTTACAGCCCCTGCTATGTGTTAGGCGCTCCTCTAAGAGACACCAGTTCGCAGAACACACAAAGTCGGAGAGACACAAATGAGGAGGTTCAGCCACACACACACGCCACTCTAAAGCCCTCAGCACACACGGACCCAATCTCCACACTTACACACATATACATACGAACGCACTCACTCGCTACAGAGCACAATGAATCTTGTGACCTCAGTACCATCTGCCTCCAAAACCAGAGCTTTTAGATCACAAAATGGAGTCAAATCAATAGTAGGGTCACTTGTTTTAAATAAAATGGAAAACTGACAGAGAAATAAAAACCACTTTCCTATTTAGGTATGAAGAAATAACTGCCTAGAAAAAAAATTAAGCCTGCAATTAAAGTACGAAAAATGACGTTTTCATATCTTGAGATGCATCTGGGTAGCAATGCATAGTTTAATCTTACCTAACAGGTATTAAGAAATTAGATGATTTTCTGAAAATGTGTAAAGTAGGGTTCTGGAGAATCGTAGCTGATTTGAGAAGGAGGGTGTTTCCATTAAAAGCGAAATAGAGTCGAGCCTTGCCATTTGTTAAGAAACATTCTGAAGTTCTTCCAAAATACTCTCCAAATGAAAAACTAACAGCTGACTTTTGTTTCTGGGCCATTTTCCATATGGTTTCTAACCTTTCAGAAAAGTGGGTGCAGATCTGGGGCCCAGCTAGGCTCACCGCGAAGCTAAGAGCCTCACTTTCTCCACAGCAACCTCACACAGCACATGCCCACTTAGGTCTTGGCAAAAGTACAAATGATTGTAGATCAGAGATTTCCAGGGCCACCTGTGAACAGCTGAAACTAAAGGTCTGTAATATATTTTAAGATTGTACATAGTAAGATCCCACCTACATGATGCTTTAAAGTAGGTATTGGGGCAGCTTGCTGTAGCATCTATCAACAGTGACAGCAAAACCTTCATATTATGTAGGTGGTCACTAGGAAGGGGACATCACCAGAGCTAGACAGTTGGACACATGACTGGGGTCTGCCTTGGGCTTACCCAGGGCTGAGCAGCCCAGGGTGAAAGCCCAGGGTTCAGGAATCAGGGAGGCAGGTTGTGGCCTAATCACCTGTACTTAGCACACCCAGGCAGGCTACTTAACCTCTAAATAGCAATTTCATAACTAGTAAAATGAGAATATTTACAGTCCTGCCTTGCTGAGTTACAATGAGGATTAGAGGAGATAATGCATTTTTACACATGCTTATTATCTCAGTGCTCGAGTAAGCTATTAACACACTGACATTGAACACTTACCTCTTTTTGACTACATGTTTTGGGCCAAAATTTCATTAATCCCCTAATAACCTAAAATGAAAAGGAGAAAAACAAATTGCAGTTAATTTTCTTATATACGCCATGAAAAGTGGTCTTTCTGAAGTTTTTTGAAATTATGGAAAAAATACTTACTGGTTCTGTGAGTGAAGGATCTTTCTCCAGAAACTGTACTATGCAATATGCCAGCTGGAGAAAGAAACAGACAAAAGACAAAATTGGAAATTCTATATACTCAGGGCTCAAAGATGTATTATTAAAAAGCCCTAAAAAGTTTCCAGAGTCTGGTTTTAATAACTTGACATTCAATTCATTTTTAAAATAAAGTATATATAAAGCAAAATATGAAGCTACTTTTTCAAGCCAAAGATTGACACTAACAAGGCTCCAGGGAAATTTTTTTAAAAAGAATATTGGGACATGAAATATTCAGCTAATGAAAAGCAGAGGTGAAACAGCACATCCAGCATATTCTGAAAGTATCTCATCTACATATAGTTTGAGCTACATCTCATGGGCTTCTTTTCTCTTTGCTGGAACATCAACAGTATTGGGTCTTACTGTGGTTCCAGAAGAGTCCTACATGAGAAGCAGGCACTTACTAAAAACATTGCTGGTGGCATGAAATGGCACGCGCAAACTGAAGCAGCTTCATGGAAAGATAAAAGGTTGTACCTGCCACAGGTAGAGCCCTGGACAAACACGAAGAGTTCTACATCTGATGCTAACTCATCGAGGTAAGAATTTGTAAATGATCGTAAAGTGTGATATCCTATTTCAAAAACTAGAGACAAGATCTGCAAAAGGGCTCGTAAAGATTCTTGGACAAGAAATCCACTCTTGCGAAACAACATTTTGATGGTGTTCTAAATTAGAAGCATATGGACTAATTTTTCCTCGAAACACAGCATTTCACATTTAAAGAGGAACACCACTCTGAAAAATGTGTTACATTTTTACGCAAACTCAAAAACATTCCCATTGCAAGGAGGAGGGCGTCAGAGGTTTGAACTGGTAAAATTAAAACGCCACTAGATCATTTATCTACCTCCTAGTGACATGCTTACCATGCAAGTTAGTGTTAGCAGGGAAATTAGAGTGGGGACTAGACAGGGGATGCTTTTTAAAGTAATGGAGGCTAAAAATAAAAGTAAGTGAAAACACTAATTGATTTGTTTACTTGTGAGAGTGTTATTTGTATATAGAAAGTGAGAAAGGAATGGTGAATGAACTAGAAGAGGGGGCAAAGGGCAAGGAGAGACTAATGCAAAATGAGGATGAGCTAAAAGATTCAGGAACATCCCAAAATGATTACACATGTACAAAGGTCCAAATCTGAAAAGCCCATTACATTTTATTATATGCAACCTGTTCAGTATATAATTGTGTGAACTGGGGCAAGTATCTAAGTTCTCTCCGTAAAATGATATGATTAAACAAATGCTCCTCCCACTTGAAAAATATTCCCATGACACTCCTATACATAGGAAAATATATACACATTTTTATTTGCCTTGGGGAATATTTTAAACTTTAAGAAGCGTTTTATTTGTGTAAATTAAGTAAATAACAATATCAACGAAACACTGGGTTTGCAAACTTTATTTTGCTTCCAAAAGTAGTTGTACAAAATTCTACCTGGGCATGGAAGAGTGATAAGCTCCTGACAGTGTGTAAAGGGATCAACACTTTCACCAGAAACTGTTTGTGTTCTGCCTTAAGAGGTAAAGCAAAGCCATTGATAATACTAGGAAAAAGAAAAGAGACATGAATTAGCAATGTTACTACAACAAGCTAAATTGAGACACTGTTCTTGTGAGATTAGGTTAAATCTTAATCAGTTTATGTTGAGTCCAGAACAACCCAAAACCCACCCCAGTGGCATTCAAGACTTCTTAGTTGCTTTAAAGAATATCTTTAAGTAGGAAGGAAATTTAAAAGAAGGAAATTTGCTTCTGATCTCCCAGCAAAGGCTCCTGAGCTCTTACACCTAGTTGGATAGTTCCCAAAAGCTTTTGTATCAACAACTCTTTATTTTTCCTTCCCTCTTTTCCTTCCCCAAATAATCGCCTGCCTTGCTCACTGATGACCCTTTCCATTTCCAGACATCATTCCTTCCCGTTCCTGAAATTGGCTCAGACCAAGAATACCCCTGGGTAAAGAGCCCAACTATGGGAAGTCCCAGAGAGAACCGTGTGACTCCACCTTCCCTCTCTCCTCATATTAGGAGGAGAGACTAAGTAATCACATCATCCAGTTACATTAGCTCTCTTGTGTGTAGAAACCCACACAACAGCTGTCTCTTTCCAATTCATTCCACTACTCCAGGCAGCAGCTGTTCAAGAACTTCACCTGGGTACATGGACCCTTTGAAAATGGCAATCTTTCTAACTTATTATAAACTTAACTTTCAAAAATTATGGCAGAGGATAGGTAGCCTAGAAACGAAACTGACAAGAATAAGATGCTTTGGAGTAACTGGCCTGACTGCAATTAGATGAATAATGAATAAACTGTTAGCTCTTTCAGTCATTCCAAAAAAATAGCAATTCATAATTATGGAACAAGGGAAACACAAAACTGTGTCTTGTACAGTCAGCTGGGAAACACACTATAAGCACAGATGAGACCCGATGTACATACAAGCAAGGGATTTGGGGTAGCATCTCCCTGTGCCACCTGAACCTGTCACAACGACATTCACCTGAGAGTAGCAATTAGATAAAAATGTGCTTACCTTCCTAATATTTCCAGCAGTTCAGCTACACCATTGAAGTGTTCTGTTTCATAAACAAACCTAAAAAGAGAGAGAAAAGAAGAGGGGATGGGGAGGGGAGGAGAGGAGAGAAAAGAAAAAGAGAAAAAGTCAGTACACTATGGTCAAATATTTGAGGTTTACTTAATACTTCTATAAAACCACCAACTTTGCTTCTCCTTCTCCCCCCCACCCTCCACTTACCTTAGAAAAATATTGTTAATCTGTTTTCGGATAAATGCTCTAAGACCAAGAAACTTGCCATAAATTCTGTGTAAGACTGTTTTTAAGTAGTCCCGTTCCCGAGGGTCTTCGCTGTCAAACAGCTCCAAAAGCTGTTGTAAATAAAAGACAGTGTAGCTGTCAAAAGCAGTTTCAGAAAAGGATTTAGGAATTCTGCCACTCATTATTTAAAATCCCTTCCTTCCTTCCTTCCCTCCTCCCTCCCTCCCTCTCTTCCTTTCTTCCTTCCTTCCTTTCTCCCTCCCTCCCTTCCTTCCTTCCTCAAAAAATGACTGAAAATCTATTATGTGCCAGGCACAGTGCTAGTCTTTGGGAATACAGTGATAAATAAGTCAGACAAGGGTAGCTTATACTCTAGAGAAGATATACACAATAATAACAATCATAACAATAATCATAATAATGGGTAACACATATACAGCACTTAGTATGATCATCAGGCAACTTTCTAAGCAATCTACTTATATTAATACTCCCTATGAGGTAGTCTTATTCCCATTTTTCAGAAGCGGAAATTGGGGCACAGAGATGCTAAGTAACTTGCCCATGGTCTCAAGTGGCAGAGCTGGGATTTGAACCCAAGCAGTTGAGTCCCTAGAGTCCATTACCTCAATCACCGCAATTCTATACAATAAGCCATCTACTGAGCTTATGTTCCAAATATATAGTTAAGCTTTCAGCTCTGCCAGAGCATTCAAGTAAATTTAGATAACCCACACCAAAGCAAACATCAAAGTTCCCAACAATACTGGCAATGTTCTCTTTCTAGATCCTGGCTCTTATCACATGGGTGTGTTCACCACTGAAGTAAACACTTAAGATTTCCGTATGTATGTTATACATGAATAACATTATTTTTAAGTTCCCAATCATTTGTAATCTAAAGGCAATAACTGAATCCTGATAAGATCACATCTTATCAGAATTGAAAACATATGTCAACACAAAAACTTGTACATGAATGTTCACTGCAGCATGATTCATAATAGCCAAAAAGTGGAAATAACCCAAATGCCCATCAACTGCTGTGAAGTGTGCTTAGAGTGGAATATTATTCAGCCATAAAAAGGAATGAAGTACAAAGATATGTTACCACATGGATGAACCTCTCAAACATCATGCCAAGCGAAAGAAGCCAGACACAAAAAGGCCACATATTGTATGATGACATTTATATGAAATAGCCAGAATAGGCAAATCCATAGAGACAGAAAGCAGAATGAGGAGTGGCTGCTAACGAGTATGGTGTGTCTTTGGGAAATGATAAGTGTTCTGCAATTATATACCCGTGATGGTTACACAACTCTGTGGAATATATTAAAAAACATCAAATTGTAAACTTTAAAAGGCTGAATTTTATGGTATATGAATTATATCTCAATAAGGCTGCTATTTTTTTTTTAAACAATAGTGGGCAGATTCCTCTAGCTGAAGAACAAACTTGGAGACTGGTTTGAATTTTACTGAGTTCTTCATACCTTCGTTATCATTGCAATAAAACAAAACTCATAGTTCTAATATTGACTTTATAGTGAAACATTTCAAGAGCATATAGACAGCATACAAATGAATAGACTACCCTAATTACCAAAAAAAGCTATCATGACAGACTAAAGCATGATTTCAGGTGATTAAGACTGAGGCTGAGACCGACAGCAGAAGAACTCAGTGGGCAGTAATCAAATAAATCATCTACTTTGGTGCTTTTCTTTGAACAAAAGACAGAGTTACAGACAATGATGAGCAACACTGCTTTTACAGAGCCTAACGCGATGAGGGATACAGGGAAGTAAGCAGCATGGTAAGTGGCTCAGGGTACTATATAAATACATAGCAGACACATCTACTCTATTTGGGAGAAGTGGAGTGATCAGGGAAGGCTCCTATGGGAAGTGACATCCATGAAGAAATTAGGAGTTAGAGGTGAAGGAAGTGTTCATGGCAGATTCAATAACACATACTTTCACCAGCAGCCTATCTAAACAGAAGATGTGGTTAAAATACCTGCCATCTCTCTGCCTACTTAGTCATGCAATCAATCAACCAGCCAATCAGTCAATCTCTGCACGCACCAGGGATTGTCCTCTTTGCTGCGCGCATGCACACGTGCACACACACACACAAACAAACTTGGAGTCCACAGGAAAGCAATGAGCAAGTCAACTACACATTTCCACAAGAAACGGTCTAAGAAAGAAAGATGTGAACCCTATGGGCAAAAAAGGCCCCACCGGCTCGGTATCTCTTACTTAATGCCTGCATAAAATGACAGAAAAGTTCTAACCTACTCATTCCATTCCTTGTTAATAGAAATAATTAACCTTTGAGTTCTATTTTTTTAGTTGGTTTCTATTTTCAAGTGTTGTAAAAGGGCTTAATGAGTAATTTGCAACTAACGTAGGAGAAGGTTTGAGGGGGTGTACTTTAAGCAAAACTTGAATCAACCATGCTTATGTACTGTTAATCTTTAAGAGTTTAATGAACACATAATAATTAAACAAAAATTATTTAACTAATGTTTCCATTAGGCCCTCAAAGAAAATGTATTACCAGGCACCTAACCTGAATGAGTTTTAAATCCACAAATATTATATATTCTATGTTCTTTGAGAAAGATGAATTGCAGTACATAAACTACTTTTCTGCTGCTCTACAGAACACACTCTTGATGATTTCATGATGTATGAGACAAAAGAAAAGGTAGAACAGTGCACAGGCCCAAAAAGAGGAGAGAGTGGGATGAGCTCTAATTTCCAAAACAAAGTAATATTTGTGTGCTTAGTCATAGATACACTTCAAACACTCCCCATAAAAAAAAAGCAATGAAAAATATAATCCAGTATCTGTAAATGCCTAGGTAGACTATGCTCCCTACAATGTAACAGGCAACTTGTTGTCAAAGAAGTGAAGCTGGAGAGTTTCCAGGGTGATTACAGAGCAAAGACAGACCTGTCAACATGCTGTCTCCTAGTTTACAAAATCGGCCTTCCTGAAGCTAACAGACAGAGGTGAACTGCCTAGTGATTTAGCCAAAGAACCTCCCCTGAACCTCATAATAAATCTACAGTGAAATTAAAAGGGCAAAATGAAAAAGGTAGTTAGGGTCTTTCAGTTAGACTTGGGGGATTGAACCTCTCTCCTCTTGAACACTCCCTGAAGTGAGAGTAAAAAGAATAAAAATGGAAGAAATCCATGGGGCAGAAAGGATTGGAGAGCAGATTAGACGCACATCTCTCAAAGATGGAAAGTAGATGGCAAGGGGTAACTATCTTAGGTTTCCTCTTTCTCCACTCTGCTAAATGTTTTTCAATTCTGCCAGCAGGGAGGGACGCCAAGAAGAAGCAAGCCAATTCACACCAGAGAACCCTTAACAGGCATAAGAACTGAAGGTACCAGATATATTTGATGTCAAGGGTGTGAAGAGCTAGAAACAGGAGAACTGGTTGAAAGCTTGGAGAAAGAGTAACAAGACCTCCCAGATCCTCTGTCCCATGCAGTGTACTGAAGATCTAAAATCAAGGTCTGGAGGGAATAAATAAGTAAGTCTCTAGTCTTGGGGACATCAGATATAGCTAAAGTAAAACAGTTATTGAAAATAATGGGATTTAATAAAATTCTGCATGCTGAAGAACATGACCTTTGCCAGGCCCTTCCCTGACTAAGCTCTCAATTCTGACTGAGGCAGGAGATTAGACGGTCCCTTTTTGGGGAAATTGACAGCCTCAAGAGGAAAACACCTGCAGATACACTAATATTTGAATGTTTCTCAATGAAATGGCAAGGCCTCTGCCTAATGTGCCAAGTATCTCCCACTTATGCGTACACACACACATACACACACACATATACTAATACTCACACACACACACACTCACACTCACACACACACACACTCACACTCACAGACACAGGTTCTAGGAGGCTTTTTTTGGACTAACGTATAACTATGAATATTGTCAAAGATCACCAAACACTCTAACATAAAAAATAGAGACCAAAGCAAACAATCATAAAGAACTCAGAGGTAACAGCCATACTGCAAGGAGCAGAAAAAAACTGCAAAAAAAGAACCTATAACATCCCCAGAAATAAACGAATCTACTAGATACTTGAAACAAAATCAGAATGCTATTACAGATGAATATTCAGAAAATAAAATAGAGCTTTTGGAAATTCAAGATGTAACAGAAATAAAAGTTTCAGAAGGACTGGCGCATTAAAATGAGCAAATCTACACTGAAAGTATAACCAAACGATGAAGATTGTAACAGAAGAAAGAAGATAAGAAAACTAAAGGATCAATTCAAAAGGTCCAACACATGACTAACATTTTAAATGGGTACAGAGACAGAAAAACAGAGAAAATAAAGAGAAGGAAATTATCTGAGAAATAATTCAATGTAATTTTCCAGGAAAAAAGGACATGAGTACATGAGTTTCAATATAGATGAGGGCCATTATGTCCTCTGCACAATAAATGAACAAAGACTCACAACAAAGCACAACACTTTGAAGTTTCCGGACATTGTGGACAAAGAGTAGATCACAAAAGCTTACAGAAAAAACAGGTCACTATAAAGGATAAGGAATTCAGCTGGCACAGGCCTTCTCAACACCAACACTGAAAGCTAGAAGACAATAGAGCAATTCCTTAAAACTGCTGAGGGAGGATGGGCTCCAACCTAGAAATGCAAACCTAGCCAAAACATCAATCAAGTATGTGGGTAGAATAAAGCCATTTTCAGAGAAGCAGGGCTCAAAAAATTTACATCCCATTCATGCTTTCTTAGGAAGCATTTAGAGTATGTATCCCACCAAAACGAAAGAGAGGAAACCAAGGAAATAAAGACATAGTCCAGAAAAGGTAAATCCCAGGATGGCCACTGCAGATACAGCCTAGAGAAAGCAACCAGTACCAACTAGAGCAGGATGACTGGAGCTCCAGAAAAAAGGCCTCCAAGAGAAAAGAAAAAAGACTAGTTATCAGCGTGGGCCAGACTGGGAAGAGTTGTATGGTGCTCTCAGAGAACTAAGGGATGAACTAATGACGACTACATAAGAAAGCAAGCAAGTGAAAAATAAGGCAACTACTAATTCTAGGGGTTAAAAAAAAAAAGCCCTACAAGAAAAGAAATGTAATTATAGCATAATGTGTGCCTTGGCTCTGAACAACATATACACAGTCATACTAATGCAAACACTACAATTTGATTGAATTAAATATTGTGCCATAACTGCATTGGAAAGACGTAAAGGCGGGAGATATAGAGGGAGACATGTAATGGCTTATAGTAGGAACAGATGAAAAAAATCAACAAATGGCAGTAAGAGTGCTATTTAGAAGTATGGAGATACATATGAGGAAACAGCTAGAAGATTTGAATGTGGTTACCTATAGGGAATGAGACTCTGGGTTGGGGAAGGATCAGGCAGGGCTTGCTATTTTTCTTTATAAACCGTATGAGCAAAAGACTTGAAACAAAAACCCCATTATCCTCCTCTACATAAAGAAGCAACTGCCCAGCGCTACTTCATGTAAAGAAAGAGTAAATAATCAATGAAATTAGTATTCTCAATGTTTTAAACCAAACTAAAATCAGATCTCTACATGTCTGGCTTTGTTTTTCACTTAAGCTACTCTGCTAGGTGAAAAAAAAAATATCTTCCTAATACCTTCACCTCGATCAAGTAATAAAGCACCTGGAGAAAATAGCCCAGAACCAAGAAAGAAGAGCCAGCGGCAGCCTGACTCCCGTGAATTGTAACAACTCAAGAGGACCAGCATATGAAATGAACTGACCTATGGGCAACCACTGAGCAAGCACAGCATGGACACGGGATCAAACGGTTGCACATTATAAGCTTCTAGCAATTCTGACTTCAGGACCCCTATAACGCAGTATAAAAATTTCAAAGGTGTCAGTCATACAAACGTGAACAACTCTGCCAAGTCACAAGCTTTTATTTCTCTCCTAATTTCAGCATTTTTCCTACAAAGTAGAGAAGTCCATTCTATTCTCCTTCAAGCATTTATTCCAACTGATTCAAGAAAACCCTGCGATTTAAAATTTTAAGACAACCAATTCGGTCAGCATTTCAAGAAAGAGTTGCTATGGTACATAATGATGCACTTAGTGGGATACAGGCAGGGACTAGCTACATAATTTGTGGGCCCAGCGCAAAACGAAAACGTACTGCTCCTTGTTCAAAAAGTACTAAGAATTTCAAGACAGCAACAGCAAAGCATTAAACTATGAACAAGGTCCTTCTAAGCACAGGGCCCTCCGCCCCTGCACAAGTTGCTTGCCTACCAAGCTGGCTCTGGATGCAGAAGTCAGAGCAGTACAGACCTTTTTTAAGGTTTCTGAGTTATAGGTTGGACAGGATGGGATGGGGTGATTTATTGTTAACTGGTAATGGCTATCTGATAAAATTCCTGGTAGAAATAAACTCTCTAAAGTTTTATCTGCTATAGACTCTGAGAGAGAAATGTAAGCATTTTGACATATTCAAGGAACTTGTTTGGAAAATAGTTCTTTGTATTAGAGCTGAGATTCAAGGCCTCGTGAATTTTATTTCAGTTAAGAACCTAACATTTTTTCACGGGTTGGTTTTGTGTCATGTCCAATTTGTCTTCAGTTTTTAAAACACAATAACAAAAGGTCACTTTTAAGGACAGGCTGGATGACTTGCATAATTTGCATGATAATTACAGTACCTTTCAGCTAAATATAACCGCAAATGTGAAGTACAAATTACTAACTAGCTATCTCCAGCAGTACATATGTTTATGGAGATACTTGAACAGTACATCTCTTAGCAACCACTGACTACTTTTCAGACTTGCAGAATGGTTGAAAGCAGTCTTTAGAGATATGCTACTAAACTCTTACTACGACAATTCACCCATTGACATAATTCAAGGTTTGGCAATTCATTTTTGGTCTTGGGGGAGGGAAGTGTCATAAAGAAACCGTTTTCCCAACCACCCTAATACAGATGAAAATTATCTTTACTGGGAATAGACAAGGTTGTTTCCAAAGCCTAGGCAAGCCAACACACTTATAGCTAAGTTACCTAAGTCTAAAATCAACAACATTACCATGGACACAAGGGCACTATTTAATCAATCGACTATCTTTGATAAGTCTCTGACAGCTTCCTTATGTAAAGACTTAGATTAAGTACATAAGAAATGCTAAAGGTTATGTAAATCTAGATTTAACAAAAATTACTACGAAATTTAAACAAACTAGTCCATTCTGAAATAAAAAAGAGCAAACCCTTCAAAGGTACAAGTCACTGACGATTTTGACTGGCCCATACAAAAATCTAGATTTCCAGGTTCTCTTAAAAAATCAGAAGAATCTAGCAACACTTGGCCCACTTAGCAATCAGCCAACAGTTAACAGAAACAGATTGGCAGCAGGGTCCGAGCTCTCTAGGTCACCACTGTTTCCATCAACTCCTTTCTGTTACACCCAGACTACTTCATTATGTATCACTTGTCTGGCCTCTGTAAAGATTTGAATGTGCTTTCCCTGGTTCTTACACACTAAAAAGTACATGCTCCTGGCACTAAGTAAACATTTACTTCTAACACTGATTGGAAGAAATCAGTTGGTGAAGTGGAACTGATGAGAATTCAAGGACAAGAGACCACATTTAACATCTTTAAAAATCCCAACAGCCCACGAAGAACCATATAAGCAGAGTCCAAAGGGCTTTTTGATTTTTTAGAATGGTAAAAGTTAAATTTCAAAAAATTAATAACATGCTAGGTAAGACATGACAGACTAACATCATGTAACTTCCTGGATTGAGGCTGTTCTAGAAAATAATGGTAAAGAAAGTTTTAAAAACAAGAACTGATCCTAATAAAAATAGTAGTGACAGCAGCAGTGTAACATTTACTGAACAGTTACTATCATCAGGAATTGTTCTTAGTGTTTACATGTGTATACACTTATTAAATCTGCACAAGAACCTTACAACATAATTACTATCATATAATGGATATTTTGCATCTACTTTCCAGAAGAGGAAACTGAGGCATACAGCAGTTATATAACTTGCCCAAGGTCATGCACTAAAAAATGGTAGAGTCTGAATCCAAACCAGTCTATACACTTAACCACTAATCTATATTGCTTCCTGCTGAGGAATTAAAACGAGAGGTATTGAAAGAGGCCCTTGAGGCAACACAGGAAGCTTGCCACCGAGCTTCAGACTTTAAAAGGACATGCACAAATGATAAAAGGAAGGAAATACAAAGAAATGTTAAGTATAAAAGAATGGCATAGTCTTATAAAAAATAGTCTTAGGAAGATTAATGCACAGAATCAGCTGAGTTTTACAAAAAATGCAAGGCAACAAAATGATAATGTAGCTGTAATTGAAATATTTTGACTATTCTTATTGATTATAACATACATGTTCACTATTTTTTAAGTGCAAAAAATAGAAATTAGAAAGTAAAGATCATCACACATAATCTTACACCCTACCACACAATTAATAAAAACGTGGTGTATCTCCTTCCAAAATTTTTAGTGCAGAGACAAACATTCCTTTTCCCTAAAATAACAGACTCAGGTTCAAAATATCATACTGTTCCATAATGTGCATGTTTCACTTAAAAACACATCATGTGTAGCTCTATCTCATTCCTTTTATAGACTGATGAATATTTCATTAAATGAATGTCCACAGTTTATTCAACCAACCCCTACTGAAGAACTTTTAAATTGTTTCCAATTTTCTAATAATCATTAACAATGAAACATTCAATATCCTTGTACATATTGCTTGGTGTACACATCTACTTCTCATGGAATTGCTCAGTCACAATCTGAGTCAATAGAATTCTATCAGATCTCCTCTTCAGAGCATTATACCAATTTAATATATATGTATGTAGGTAGGTATCTATCTTATCTATTTATTCATATATTTTTTATGAGTTTTATAGCATACTAAAAAGGGTCTTTTCCACCCAAGCCTCTACTATGTTGCAGTCTCCTGTACCCATACCATGCTGTTTTAATTAATGTACCTTTACAGTATGTTTTAATGTCTAAGTATCACTAGTTTTCTTTTTCAAAAACTTTTTATTTCATGAACTCTGAAATTTTCAAATAGAGAAACTACTGAAATTTTAATTAGAATTGCACTAAATGTACAGATTAATTTGGAGAGTCTATGGGCATTTTTATGATGGCAAGTCTTCCCACCTAGGATTATGTTACATTTCTGTATTTATTCAAGCCTTCTTTGCAAAATTTTTATTGTAAGTTTCACATAAATTTTAAAATTTTGTTTCAAAAGGTAGAAGTTTTAAAACTAATATTGGAATCAAGAAAAATAAGACATCCTACCAATGTGGACAGGTAATATAATATGAGGATGTGAAAAGAGGAATTGATATTTAATGAGCAACTATTAGGCCCCATATATGCTACCAGCAGACATTTATACAAGTCATATTATTTTATCATAACAGCCTATTTTTTTGTAACTTGTAAGAAAGACGACTGTTATTGTCATTTTACAGAAGAAAACACTGAGGCTCAAAATAGTCAATTATCTGCCCAAGTTTTCAGTACCTGTTTAAGACTGAAGGTAGGGAGCCTGTGTTTGTATCCATAGTGCCAATTCAATTAAGAAGATTTAACAGTTGTCAGTTTGGGGGTATATCTTATTTTATTGAACAGTATCTCACTTATTCTGTTATCTACATGTCATGAATGAGGAAACTCGTGCTTGGTAGCACGTGTATTAACTTGCTGAAAGTCACATTGCAAGTAAGCAGAAAAGCCAGGGTTTGAATGTAGTTTCTTCTTATCCCACAGCTCATATTCTTAGCTCCTAAAATATACTTACAGTACATAGGGGAGTAAGGATTCCAATCCAGAGCCTTCTAAGTTTCTCTCCACTACATCCTGTTAAAATAGCCCAATTCTTATTTTGCTTTTGGGGATGCAGGAATCAGAGTCAGAACAGACTGTAAAGAATACAGCTAGCTGCTACAGAAAGTAAGTGTAAATCTTGTGGCTAGAATAAATTATGTCTTACTAAATAAAAGAGTTCTGAGTTGAAAACTCTTTTTGAGATCTTTGAGAATCCACAGAGAATAAGAAATCTGCTCAAAGAAAAGGAATAAGGTGAATGTCATCCTGATTTGCAAAAGGGAAAAGTATGAGGGTTCCCATGGCACAAGAAAACCAGGCTAGGACCAGGTAGCACCCTGGGAGTCCATGGGGTAGAGAAAAAAGAGGGAAAACTGAGGGTGTGCAAAATGAATGAGCTGACTAGGCGGTACAGACATACGAAGGACCTGCCAGCTCAAGGACAGTTAAGGCATGGTGGTCAGAGGAAGAGGACGGTAGGGTGGGATGGGGGATAACAGAATAGAATCTCAGCAATAACGCTCAAGCTCCAAAAGGCTCACCCATTGCCATCAGGTCTCAAGTTGGGACCAAAGCTCTTGAGGAAGGAAGCTTAGGAGAAGCAGGCAGGGGATTGAGTCTCCACTCCTAGAAGGTGTTGGGGCAAACTTAGGGAAGGAAAAGGAATAGGAGGCCAACTTTACAGGTTACGAACATGAATGAACAGGGTAATTTGGAAGATGGCAGCTGATAGGCAACCAGAGCTTATCCCCAACATGAAAATTAGTGCACTGGTTAGTCACATGATTACATTCAAGTACCACTCAGTGGTGACATTAATTCCACCAATACCCTGACTGACTCCTTCATAACTGATGCAGGCGCTGAGGTGAGCCCTGGTCTAAAGGCTGAGTTCATCAACAGATCCAGCAGAGGGAAGATAAAGAAGGCAAAAAAGTTGAAAAAATGAGGCAGGGACTGAAAACATAAAGCATAAGTAGATGAGCTTCACTATTTACACTTTATTACTTGTCTCTCACAAAACTTGGGGACAGATGATCAATGCCATGATTTGCAAGTACTTAGGGCAACATTACCAGTAAACCAACAGTAGCCGCCAGAAGTTCACTAATGCCCCGTGGCAGACGAATGGCGTTCCTTTTTATTTCTTTTTCTTTTCATTTATTATTATTATTCTTTTTGGCCGTGCCCGCAGCTTGAGGGATCTTAGTTCCCTGACCAGGGGTCAAACTCGGGCCCTTGGCAGTGAGAGTGCAGAGTCCTAACCACTGGAAAGCCAGGGAATTCTGGCATTCCTTTTATGATAAAGTTCCAAGGTCCACAGAGGAGGGGAATGCTGTAAACATGAAGTCCTGGCTTCTACCATCACATCTGACGAAGTCTCCACACTCTCCTTATAAACAAAATTTTTAAACGTGAGGATGAGGACATCCTAGGGTAAATTTCTTTTTCTTTTTTTTTTAAGATACTTCTTTAAAAAAGTAAATTTATTTATTTAATTTTTGGCTGCGTTGGGTCTTCGTTGCTGCACGCAGGCTTTCTCTAGTTGCTGTGAGTGGGGGGCTACTCTTCATTGTGCTGCACGGGCTTCTTACCGCGGTGGCTTCTCTTGTTGCAGAGCAAGGGCTCTAGGTGCGCGGGCTTCAGTAGTTGTGGCACGTGGGCTCAGCAGTTGTGGCTAGTGGGCTCCAGAGTGCAGGCTCAGTAGTTGTGGTGCATGGGCTTAGTTGCTCCGCAGCATGTGAGATCCTCCTGGACCAGGGCTCGAACCCGTGTCCCCTGCATTGGCAGGCGGATTCTTAACCACTGTGCCACCAGGGAAGCCCCCATCCTAGGGTAAATATCTAACCGGCTTAAGGAGGGAATCCAAACACTGTTATTAGTGAATCTGTGCTAAAATAAAGGGAAGTTGCTAAAGGCATGCCACAGGCCTCTATCCTGAGTCCTGGTTAGTTTAACAATTTTAATCAATGAGACCAATTGCTAGTAATCACAGATGTGATTGGAAGGCACAGTGAGTAAGGTGGATGACAGAATCAAGATCCAGAAAGATTTCAGAAGGCTGGGGAGATAAGATATTCCATAGGAATACATGTCAGATCCTACACCTAGATAAAAAAGCAAACTGTAAAATGAACAAGGAAAAACGAAAACGGGTTTATGACAACATGCATAAAACTAAATTAGAAGTCAGTTAAGATCACAAGCTTATTAACCTAAGTTAGCAGTGTCATGGAACAGCAAGAAGAGCTAATGAGACTTCCCCTTTAAGAACCCTAGCATCCAGACAAGGGAATGGAGACCCTCAACTCTAAGCTGCATTGGATTCACCAGGCTCAGGGCACCATGTTCAGACATGTCATAGATGTCATCCTTGAAGACAAATTGGACACATGTCGAAGACCAAAAACTGACAAATGAGACAGGGTTGACAGAACTAAGGACTCAGTCTAGAGCAGAGAACACACACTGACAGCTGGTAGGCTAGATCCAGAAGACAGATGGCTTTAATTCATTCTGAACAGGATTTTAAAACTATCAGAAAATTTCACAAAAAAACTGAATTTGGGAGAAAAAAATTTCTCTTGGAAAAAAAAAAAATGTCTGGCAATAACTGAAGAAAGAGGTATAGTCAAAGCTCCCTTCAGTAGGAGCTGGTCTGCCTCCTATTGGCTGACATCTGGCCACCAGACTATTATAAATGAGCCTATAGGCATTTGAGTTGTAACTGCTGTTTTAGAGAAAAAGAGGCAAGAGGTAAATACAAAAGCTGTGTTCTAAGACCTGAAAGGTTATGCCTGGGCTAGTGATATACTAAGGGACTCTTCTGAAGAAATAAGGCCAAAAGGTATCAGGTATAGGGAGATTCAACATAAAAAATAACTTTCTAACAAAAACAGAACAATCTACCTGAGTATGTGGCCCTTCCTCACTGAAAAAGGGCAAGGAGAGGTCACCCCTCATCAGGGTCTCAAAGAAAACTGATTCACGGCGTAAAGAACTAGAAGAGACAACCCAGAATGTCCCTTCCAAGTCTGGGTTTCTCTGTTGTTTTAATTTTAGGAGCTTTATCGGTACCCATCGACCACGGAGAGCACACTGACTGGGCCCTTTGCAGGATTTCCTGTTTCCATGTCAACTAAACACAGTGTATACTGTTGAATCATTATCTGATCCTCTCGGGCACTTTAATTTACCATAAATGTAAGAGAACCTTGTTTTTCATCAGTGTTGAGAGATGGGGGCTACTCCTGTGTTGAAGTCATTCCAAGTTATGGTAAAGGGAATCACAAGGAGGCATCATGGTTTAATGGACAGAAAACCAGAATAGGAAATGTGCTGGGGAAACCTGGATAACTTTTCTACACCTCAGATTTATTCATCTATAAAATGGGCACAAAACTTAGCCATGTCTCCTCTAGATCGCTGTATAAATCAAATTAAATAATGCATGTAAAAGTGCTCTGACAACTATACAGTGCTACAGAAATGCAAGGACTTTCCAATACAAACACAGACCTGTTATGTCTTGCTTTTGTTTTGCCTGAAATGCATTTTACCTACTTGGGATAAGGGTCTGGATCAATCTATTTCCAAGTGATCCATGAATCTACCTATTTATCTACTACCTCTCTAGCTATATATCAAATCTCACTTTTACAAGGCTTCTCAACCTAGTATGTCCAGAATTCTAAATGTATTAATTTAAGGAGGGGGAATGAGGTCATCAATGAGGTTATCAACCTTTATCCAAGTAAGGCATAGGAGATCAATTTTCTCCAAAGTAATGCTTTAAATTTGAAGTTCTGCATATTGGCTCACTAGGAGATATTTATTCATTTCCACATAAGGCATCTCATTAATCACTCAGAAAGGAGTTACAACAATCCATACGTCAGTTGGCTCAAGTACGCAGTTTTATAGATGAATGTTAACAAGAGCAAGGAGATACTACCTAAATATTCAGGGCCATGAAAGTACCCAATTCCAGGGTAAAAATATATGATTTACAGTTATAAAATGTAAAACGACAAATCAAGAAAAGTACGTAGGTACCCTGAAAAGTTCCAAACAGATAGGTGAGAGTTAATCTCTTCAAGGGAATCTTAAGGTGTTAAGCTGTGCTACTTCCTAGTTGTGAAAGCTCACCAGTACCCTGACTTTGATTATTTATTAAAGCTTACCTATGCTCTAGACCATGCCTACTCAGTTTTAACAGATGTATGAAATAGTTTAAAATCCTCATGCAAATAGAAGTTTTCAAGCTTACATAAAGATTCACACAAACTAGGGTTATACAAATGAAATTCCTTTATAATTAAACTTTAAGAAAGAAAACTGCAGGGATTTAGGCATTAGCATTCCTTGTTGTTTAAAATGTAATTAATTTCCAACACAATAAATTAAAGAGGTACCTATTACTTTTAATGGGCAATAATGAAAACTAACTTACGTGTATATATTTGTTTACAGGGTGATATAACTGTCACTGTAAGATTTTGTAACAAACATCAAGAGAAAATGAGATAAATTGTTATCAACTGAAAAACAAATACATGCAACCACAATAATGTGCTTACCTGTAATACAAATTTCTGATCTATGTATTTTTTGGCAATGCTGGGTTGGAATTCTTGGCTTTCCAAAAATCGTATGAAAAACTCATATACAAGCTGCAACAAATAGGTTATCGTTAATTTCAAAATATAATTCACTGAGAATAGTATCAAAAACCTTAAAAAGCTCTAATACTAAAACTGACAAGGGGTTTAGTAGGTTTTAATATCATTCAACTAGCAGTGCTAGCCTTTCTTGTAGCTCACAGCTGCTGTTACGATTTTTAACTTTTTAAATTTAAAATCTGGAAACATAGCCAAAGAGAGCAAATAAAAATCTCCCATAATCTCACCATTAAGAGTTAACCACTGTTAACACTTTAATGTATAAAACTCCCAATTTTTCTCTATACTTCTACAATATACCAATGTACTATAAATATATAGATATATAAATAATACAGTTTTAAAACTACTTTTACAATCTAAACAATATATTGTGGACAATTTATGCCAACAATATCTAAGCCATCATTCTTAAACTACAAGCAGTCCATTATACATATTTATAATGAATAATTCCAATACTCATAATTAATTTAACCAATATCCTATGCTTAGACACTTAAGTAGTTTTTAAATTACTTCTCTATTAAATTATGCCAGAATGTACATTATATAACATGCATCAGTGTGCACGTGTTCAATTATTTCATGAGGAAATATTTCTAAAAGTAGAATTGTTAGATCAAAAGATATCCAAACATGTCAGGATTTTCAACATTCATTACCAATTTCCTTTTAGAGAGTTTATGGCAATTTTCACTCCTCTAAGCAATATATGATGGTGTATCAGGATATTCTCATCTGCAAAGAGTAAGAATAGTCTCATCTGCAGAGTCAACCTCAAATAACCGTTTTGATAAACCGTGGGAGATCACTGTTTATGCTCTTTGCAAAATAAATCTATGTTAAAGTATACATTAAATCCTGGTGTAGTATACAACAGTATATCAAAACCAGGACTTTCAGGAGACAGGTAGACACTGCGTTGAAAGTCTAGCTCTACCCCTTACTAACTGTGTGACCCTAGGCAAGTTAATTTCTCTAAAAGTCTGTTGTTTCAACTGTATAATGGGGATGATAATCCCTGAGATTAAATGTGATTTTATATATATATATATTGCCCTCTGCACAGTGATTAACACATATCACCACTGTCATTACTGTCATTATTGCCTAAAACAGCATTCTCAAACTTTTTAGTCTCACTCCTTTACACTGAAAAATTATTGAAGACTCAAAAAAGCTTTCTGTTTACGTGAGATATATATATGAAAGTCGAAATAAAAATTGAGAAAATTTAATATATTTATTATTTTAGAACAATAAAATATATCACATGTTAACATAACTAACATATTTTTGTGAAAAACAAATTTATTTTCCAAAAAAGTTACTAGGAAGAGAAGCACTGTTTTTTATTTTTGTAAATCTCTTTAACAGCATATGAAAAGACAGAATCTTATCTGCCTCCATATTCAAGCTGTCGTAATATACTGTTTTGGTTAAAGTATATAAAGAAAATCGAGCTTCACACAAATCTACTAGCATGAAAAAGGGAAAGTATGTTCATAGTCTTTTCACGTAATTGTGGATACTTTTCTTTGATACTACACCAGAACTCGACAGTCATTTCTTGAAGAAAAGTTGCAGTTGTAGAATCTGAAACTGTATCAATGAATTTTTCATACCATTAAACTAAATTCCAATCATCTATCTTGCACTTTGGATGATCTTTACCCATGCATGATTGCCTGACATCATTCATTGGCCAACTGGAAAATATTGGTTCACTGAGTTATGGAGATTTTTCAAATGTTGACACATTTCATTACATAGTATCAATAAAAGTCACATTCCTTAATATCTCCAACTTTATAAAAAAAAAAAAGTCTTTAAGCTTTGGGGAGCTGTAAAGCTCAAGGTAACAGATAAAGGAAAGATAGTTTTTCCAAAATTCTAATTCTAAATTTTTCTTCAATGCTTTAATTTTATCAGTAGTAAAACAATTGTTTATTTGTTTTAGAGAAAACATACACCAAATACCCAAGTCAGAACAACCATAGTTTGTCAGGTATTCTTTCAAGTAAAAATGACACTTCATGAAAAAACAGCTAGTCTAGCTTGCAGTTCAAACAATCACAGAAATGCTTTAGCACAAGATAACTATTCAGTATGCAGCAGATGTGCTTTATGCATACTTCCCATTTCATCATGAAGAATATTATCTTTAATGTGTACTCAAAGGTCAAGATTTAATAAAATTAATAATTTTTGCTGCTTCTTCAAGGACATTCTTGATTGAAATTGGCTTTTTTTTTTAAATTGTAAGTGCATGGCAGTGAAGAATATGACTACTAGACCAGTTGGGCGCAACTGCCTTATTTGTGTTAATACAACAGCAATTTCAACCACCATTGCTTTTACAAATATTAGTGCAAATGTCAACACAGTGAAAGGAGCAAATAATACAGTATTATTATAAAACTACTTTTGACCTTGCAGGCCACTGACAATTAGATCTCAGGCCCCCCCTAAGGGTTTACAGATACCACTAACCTAAATGTGTCACATGGTGACCTTGTGACTTCAGACTCTAACACTTACATTAGGTATTCACGTTAGGATTTTACTTCTTTATAAAACTATGTTTTTCTCTCTGGAACTCTGAATTCAGAAGAAACTTCTTTCCCAGTGGTCTGAACATTGCCAAGTTGTACTTCTAGTCATAATAATGCCTGAGTTCAAACACCCCCTAGAAGAATTGTTCTTTTTTCAATACACTAATCTTTCAACTCTTGGTTTTACAAACAGAACATCAACCTTGTTCAAATAACCCATAAAAAGGGGTTTCATCTCTCTTTTGATTCCCACAAAGTGGAGAGATTCTCATCTTCCAGGCCTGACTTGTGGGCAAGCAGGGCTTTCCGGTGGGATTGGCAAAATGTCCTCTCCCCTCTGGTCCCTTGAAAGCAGTATGGTTTAAAAAAGTTTGATGGAAACACTTCAGACATATTAATTAATAAGCATAAATGTTCTCTACTTTAACAGACAGATTTTACCTCAGAATCAAAAATCTCCCTTAAGTTTCTAAAGGGAAAGACTAGGGACTGGGGAGGATAAATTACTTTTCAAGGTCACATAAGTGAATTCTTCAAGGAACATGAGTAAAAAGACTTTAGCATTCTGGTTTTTCAGTCCCCAGTGTAAAGCATTAAAAACAATCCCTTAGGTGTAAATGGAAGTCCGACAAAATCGTATTCTACTAGAAAAACAGACCCAATTTCAAAAAATATGCAAAAAATAACCATGGTAACCATGGGATACCAGTTTAAAAGATACCAATGCAGATAATAGAAAAGATCAAATGACACACATACAGTAGACCTTTTGACATATGTCAACTAAAAATTTGTAGATTTAATACTTTTTCTTATTTTTAAATATCCTCAAAGATCCGATTTGTTGTAATGAGTAATTCTATACAAGCCACAGTTAAAATCAGAGTGTGCAGGAGCAGACAACTAGTGAGGCAATGAGCCTAGCCAACCACCCAACAACCATAATGTGATTCTGTTGTTCTCTACTATTGTCAGAGATTTGGTAATAAACACCGTGCTTCCTTGCAAAATGTGGGCCAGAATCAGCAGCACACTGCTAATTCTGGAGTTAAGAAAAAGTGAAAAGGCTGAAGAAAGTGCTGTTTGGGTCTGGAAAAATCGATTGTTGGATCAATCATAAAGTAAAATGTTGAATTTAGTGATGGGTCACCACGACATGAATGACCTATCACGAACAATAAAGAAGTTTTCTTAAACATCCAACAAGGGCTCTTGTCAGTACTAAAACCACTTATTAGTGAAAATGGAAAGGTGACTGATTTGTGGAGTCAGAATATACAAAGAAAACACAGAATTCGTGAGATAAGTCAGGAGCCAGTACAAACACTTCCATAAAGCAAAAGATAGTGCCTTTTGACTTGGCCTTTGCTATGAATGAAGGTTGATTCGTGAATTTTAAGAGTAGATTCCTTTTTTTTTTATTTATTTTAATTTTATTGGAGTATAGTTGATTTATAATGTTATGTTAGTTTCAGGTGTACAGCAAAGTGATTGTTATACATATACATATATTCATTCTTTTCTCATACAGGCTTCTTTACCTGATCCAGCCTATGTCATGTTTCCCCCTGAGCTAAAGAAGGGGAGAGAGGACTACAGGCTGAAACAAGATGTCAACACAGATGAAACCAGCCTGTTTTGGAATACAGTTTGTGACTTTAGATCCATTAAGGGTACAGGTCTCAGCATCACTCCTCACTGTTGCTTTGGTTTTAAGCGTTGCAGATGACTAATGGTTAATGTTCCTGTAGTAAAGACAGTGTAAGCTCAAGATTTTTGGTGGCAGAATTCTGCTTAATAGCTTTAGAAATTAATTTAGACCCACATTTTATAGAGTCATTAAGCTTAGGAAGGATTAACTGAAATATTGAGTTAAATATTGAGTATGATAAAGTTTATCATACTTTAGGAGAAATTTATATCTATGGCGATCATGATTTAGAGCATTCAAAAAGCTCCTGCAAATGGCAAGAATGGTCTACTCTCTCTTCTTTGGGATGTAGACAAGACAACAAGTTGAAGCTTTGAAGACATCTCCTTCCCTGTCTTTTCAACCACAAGATGCAGGACTTTTCTGAGAAAAGTATCTTTTTTGTTTGCTTTGTTTTTTAAATTTCTTCCAGACTACACTGCACTTCTGTGAACTGGTGCCAAGCATCAAGAATAAGACATGACAAAAAGTCCATCCATTCAAAACAGTAATTCCATTTTTTGGGGTTTTTTTGGATTTTTTGTCACAATCTGGGATACACCATGAAAAGCACAAGTAGTTTTGCAAATTTCTTAGATTACAGATAGTATGTCTGGCACCTTATTAAAAAAATCAAGCATCTAAGATAGTAAATCAACTACAATGTTTTAACTAATTTACTCTGTATTTTGGCATTGGTAGCAGGAATACATATGTATAACATGCCTAGGTAAGAGTTGAGAAAACACAGCCCCTGAAAGCTCTCCACATAACTAGGGGAAAGAGCATTACATGTACATCTGCAGCAACCTTGAGCTGCCAAAGCAGGACAGGGAAAGCTGCAAATTTATGTCAAAAATTCTGAAGTAGGGAAAAAAATAAACCCTTAGAATATCTCTAGGCCTTATCTCCCTGCTGCATAGTTTTCTGCCCTTCAGAAAGTCAACTAATAACCATGAGCACACTTCTACCAAGATGCAGTGACTTCTGCCTTAGGGTGAAAATGGACAAGGTCATATTCCTTCTCTACCACCCCTTCCCTCCTCACTAGTTGTCACCCAGCCTCTGAGGACATTCTAACTGAATGGAAAAATGGCTTTGAGGTTCATTACACTCACATTTCCTTGTTCTACTCATTTGAGAAATGCTGGCCTTGAAAGAAGGCAGCCAGGAAAGGAGGATGGAAAAGGGCTAGTATGGATAAGTAAATACAATACAAATGGGCCTGGTGCTGGAAAAGGAGATGCAGGGGCGGTCCTAATCTGTCCTGGCACATGAGGATGATTGGAAAACATGGCCTTCTCAGTGCAAGAGTGCAAAATTGGCCTTTGCACAAGATTTTTTTCAGCTATTGCTCTTCCTTACAACACTGTGAAATAGCTATTGCAATTTGATTTTGCCCTTCCAGGATAAAGAAACACATTCGTGGTTATCATGAAGACAGGCATTCAAAGTCCCCCGGGTACCTAACTGCTGAAAATGAGGTACGTACTCTGTGACCTAATCACATCTAACTAATATTAATGTGAAAATAGTTCTGTTCTTGTTTGAGCCTCCAGCAGGAAGGATCACATAGAAGCTCTAATAAAACTGCTGGCTGAGCATGCAACCCAGGAGGGCCCACACTAAAGCCTTATAATGCTTATCATTTTATTCTTTTGGCATCCTAATTATCAACAGTAAGAAACATAAAAAGCATTCTCTAGCTTTCCAGTAATGTACTCTAACTTGATTTCTTGGTGAATAAGGCCTTCAAGGAATTCCCATGCTAATCAGCTAATGAGTTAATGGATCTTTCTTTTATAACAAATGGTAGTTCAAAGTACCTGTAAGTGTGGCCACGATGCCTCAAGGGTAGGTTCATCTTCTTCTGGATCAAATTCATTGCTGTCACTAGGAGGGAGAGTTCTGAATATATTGCAAGACACCTAAAAATAAACAAGCAGCAGAGTTAGCTGGAATGGAATCACCTCCTCAGCAGCCTTACACAAGGTCTTTGCGGCCAGCAGAAGGGAACCCAGACGACAGATGACAGGAACACCACCAGACTGGAAGGAGAACTCTTTCTATAGGCTTTGAGGCCAGAACCACCTCCAGGAAAAGATGGAAGATAGCAGAGCAGCACCCTCTTGAACAGTACTTGTAGCCCTTATAAGGCCTTCCCCACCCCAGGTCCCTGTGATCTTATGCCTTCTATCAAAGCTTGTGCTTCGTTACGTACCAGTCAAGTGTGCTCCTAATTAATCAGTTTACACTAAAACATAAATAACTGCTAATGGGCTTCATGTATTTCCCTTCTCAGGCTTATTCACGATTTGCAAATTTACAGTTATACTAATAGAAAAATTTCAGGCATCTACAAAAAGCAAATCAGAAAAGATATTTCAGAACCTGAAGTTCTTTTTAAATTTTATTTATTTATTTATCTAGTTGCGGCAAGTGGGGGCCACTCTTCATCAAGGTGCACGGGCCTCTCACGGGCCTCTCACTATCGCGGCCTCTCTTGTTGCGGAGCACAGGCTCCAGATGCGCAGGCTCAGCAATTGTGGCTCACGGGCCTAGTCGCTCTGCGGCATGTGGGATCATCCCAGACCAGGGCTCGAACCCGTGTCCCCTGCATTGGCAGGCAGATTCTCAACCACTGCGCCACCAGGGAAGCCAGAACCTGAAGTTCTTAAAATCGTATCTAATCTGTTCTCAGTTGGTTTACAAAATAGTAACAATGTCCAGGGTAAGATACATCTGTAATACAAATGTCTATAGACCAGGTATTCCTTTACCATGGGAAATTTCCAGATTAAATCCTGGATGCTCAAAGAATGGCCATGAGTTGATAACTGTTGAAACTGGGCTATGAAGAGATGAGGATTCATTTTACTATTCTACTATTTCTGCATATATTCCAAGATTTCTATGGTAAAATGCTTATTTTTAAAATGCTATTGCTACTATTTTGCAGTAACCTACCCAGGGTTCCTTCCAATTTCTATTCTGTTTCTTGTTCTATTACTTATCTATCCTCTCCTAATGACCTAAATGTATCCTCAGATCTAAAAAATAAAACAGGGGTGGGGAGGGAATTCCCTGGTGGTCCAGTGGTTAGGACTCCGAGCTTTCACTGCGGAGGGCCCGGGTTCAATCCCTGGTTGGGGAACTAAGATCCTGCAAGCCGCCGCTGCGGCCCAGAAAAAAAAGGGGGGGGGGGGGGCGGGGGGGACAGATTGCACCAGAAGCCTTTGCTGGACTTTCTGTATAAAGTAGAAAATACGAAGCTATAATATGTTGCTCTGGAAGAGGGAAAAAGAAAGGCTTCTGGAGGCCCATATAATCTGAATGTGTTTACTCATTTAACAAATAATTATTAAGTGCCCATTATGTGCACACACTGTTCTGGGCACTGGGACAATAGCAATGAACAAAGCAGATAAAAATCTGTGCCTTCCAGGAGTTCATATTCTAGTTAAAGTCATGATTATCCCTATTTTCTAGATATGGAAACTGAACCCAGATGTGTAAGCTATGGAAAGAAGATTTGATTTTATTCTAAGCGCAATGGGAAGCCACCAGTGGATCTAAACAGAGAAGTGACGTGGTTTGATTTTTACTTAAAAAAAAAATCACTCTGGCAGCTATGTATAGAACAGACAGGAAGGGGACAAGTTAGAAGTCTGTGGAAGTGGCAAGACATGATGATGGCTAGCAGAGAAGACAGAAATAGACTGATTCAAAATATATTCTGGAGGTAGTATTTGCTGCTGGCTTGGATGTATGGGGTGAACGAAAGGAAAGATTCAAGGATGAGTCACAGATATAAGGTCGTTTACCAAAGATGGAGATGACTGGGAAAGGGAAGTTTTCTTTGTTTCCTTGCCTTGGTGGGGAGATCCAGAGATCCAGTTAGAAATATGTTAAAGGAGCAATATCCAGGAGCCAATCAGGCACATGAATCTGTACCTCAGAGCTGGATAGGTCAGGACTGGAGACATACAGGGATTCATCAGCATGTAGGTGATATTTAAAGCCATGGGACTAAGGGATCTCCTTGGAAAGGAATGAATAGAAAGAAGGGAAAGGACCCCGAGGTATCCAACATTTAGAAACCAGACAGGGAAAAAAAAAAAAAAAAAAAGGCCAAGAAAGGCAAATGAAAAGGAGTAGGAGGTAGGAGAAAAAAACAGTAGAGTTTGGGGGTCTTAGGAGCTAGGAGAGAAGAGTGTCTTAAGAAGGAAAAAGAGGACATCAGCAGCAAATGTTGCTCTGAGGTGGACAAAGATGAGCATAGAGCAGCACTGAAGTGGGTACTATCACTCCCCAATTTACCACTGAGGAACTAGCAGCATGGATGCTGAGATCTGAGGTTGCCATTAGGAACCAGCAGTTATGACTGAACCCAAGCTGTCAGGCTCCACTATAGTGTTCTAGAAAAGTGGGCAGACTACCTCTTTTGCTCTCCTTTAGCTTAGATGACTGAAAAAAAAAAATTATCATATTAGAATATTTTTGCTATGGCTAATTACAGCATGCACAGTTATATTATTTTACTTTTGTCCCTTCCAATGATTATTAAAAATTATGTTTACAAAGAAACTGGTGACTTTTCAAATAACCATCAACCAATGACTTCTCTTCAACCAGCCAGTCATACTGTAATCAAAAGAGCGAAAATCTTTTAATTACTTGTTTTTGAATCTTCATTAAACTATACGTGTATTTCAGAAACTGAGTTGAGTTTTCATCCCAAGCGTGTCATTTATATTTACTGTACTCTGTAACAAGTTTTATTTTCCTCTCCCAAGATGTGAAAGTAAATCAAGGAAGGAAGGGAGGCAGGGAGGGAGGGAGGAAGGACAACTATACTTCAATAAAAATTAATAAAAAAAAAGAGAGAGAGAGAGAGAGATAAAAGAGGAGAGAAGAGGGAGAGGGAGAGGGTGAGGGGAAGAGAGGAGAGGAGGGGAAGGGAGGGGAGGGGAGGGGAGGAGAGGAGAAGAGAGGGGAGGAGAGGAGAAGAATGTTTTCTGTAATAAAAAATCTGGGTAAAAGGACACAAACTTCTGTTCCTCTGAACTCTCTGACACATAAACACTTATGGTGCCCACCATGGGCTGCAGCAAGTATTTGTTTACATATTTGTCTCTTCCCACTAATTACTAATATGCAATGTCATATTCACATTTGTTTTCTTGGCACATATGGGGCATCCAATAAATGTTCACAAAATAAAGGTTTGGATATATAATAAAACTGTATGTTTTGGTTTTGTTTTAACCAAATTTAAATTTAAATTTTTGAGTGATTTAAATAAACCTAGGTTATTTAACCTAAGATGTTTAACTCTGCACAGTGTTCTAAAACCTCTCTTTTGGTCAAAGCTTCATCTCTCAATTATCATCCCATCAAAAGAATGTTGAATTGTGTAAATAATCCAAACGGCAAATAGTTCTAAAGGCATGTACATCTCACTTAGCCACACACTGCCATTTCTTCAGATCTGCCTTCCTTACAACACTTTAGTATACTTCTAAACATTTAGTGTACTTCTAAACATTCACCATGAGTAATGAGGAAGCAAGGATCTATTAGGCTGGACAATTAATAGTCAACTCAACTGGTTAAGTAGTTCTCTAGCACGAATGGAAAGAATGTCAAAGCAAATCAAGTGTCATGGAAAAGGCCAAGCCTTTGACCCTGCCTAGCACATAACAGGTGCTTAATAAAAATGTCATGAATGAATGAACCATTGCTCTCATCCTTGAGAATCTATCCTAAGAAACTAATCTAAGACAAGACTGAAAAAACTACTTAAAGCAGTCATTTGCAACATTCTCCAAAGAGTGTAAAATTGGAAATAACCTTTATGTCCAACATTAGAGACGTACATCTATTTAGTAGAACACTGTGTAGCACTGAAGATGATTGCTATATTGAAGCACAAAGAAATGTTAGAAATAAAGATTTAGGGGGAAAGATGATGTGACTATAATGGTGTGACTATAATTATAAAGATAAGAATGAAAATGGATAACTAAAGGGAAATTAAGAAAAGCTGTATTAAAGCAAGAGAAATATGGATGAAACTCAGTAGTTGCTGTTTATCCTCTTGGGACACACCAAATTAGTCCTAAATCCATAAAAAGCATAAGTTATCGACATGCAGTATGTGAGTTATGCTTTTAATTTCAAGATGAAAATGCACTCTTGAATTTGAACAAGATTATTACCATCAGGAGAGTTAAAAATCAGTGCCTCTCACAATGCCTAGAGTCTAGCTCATGAATGAATGGTTGAAGGACTGAATGACTGGACCACTTTAACTATACATTTGAGCTCCAGAATCATGAGTTTAAATTTGGGTCATCCTTGAATGGGCTGGGGGAAAGGGGCGGGGGAGAGGGGAGTCCTCTAAATCCCCTGAATTTTCTGCAACACTTTGTATGTGTGAGCCCAATTGGGGAAAAGAGCCAGTTGACTTCACAAGATTTTCAAAAGACTTCCAAGATCTAAAAATGGTTAAAAACCACTGTGCAAAATAATAAATTTGCTTCCATTAAATCTTCCTTTATCATGGCAGCCACTTCTGATTTATAGCCCAGGTTTTAAATGGATTATTAAGTAGATAACATTATTAAATAGGTAATGGCAGTTGCATGCTATGCAAATGTGTCATGACCACAAGTAACCACCAGCATCACTCCTCACCACAGAGCAGTATTGTAAAGAGTCTATGTAGCTAGAAGAAAATGCATCCAGGTACTTATAAAGTCACAAACTACCTCTATTAATATATTTAAATATATGAGGCTCTAGCCCTAAGCCTTCTACTTTATTCCTTCAAAAACAAACTATCGAAAATGAACAATAGAAACAACCCAATTGAAAAAGGGCAGAAGACCTAAATAGACATTTCTCCAAAGAAGATATAAAGATTGCCAACAAACACATGAAAAGATGCTCAACATCACTAATCATTAGAGAAATGCAAATCAAAACTACAATGAGGTATCACCTCACTCCTGTTAGAATGGCCACCATCAAAAAATCTATTAACGATAAATGCTGGAGAGGGTGTGGAGAAAAGGGAACCCTCCTACACTGTTGGTGGGAATGTAAATTGCTATAGCCACTATGGAGAACAGTATGGAGGTTCCTTAAAAAACTAAAAATAGAACTACCATATGACCCAGCAATCCCACTACTGGGCATATACCCAGAGAAAACCATAATTCAAAAAGAAACATGTGAGGGAGACCTTCAAGATGGCATTAGAGTAAGACGTGGAGATCACCTTCCTCCCCACAAATACATCAGAAATACATCTACATGTGGAACAGCTCCTACAGAATACCTACTGAATGCTACCAGAAGACCTCAGACTTCCCAAAAGGCAAGAAACTCCTCACGTACCTGGGTAGGGCAAGAGAAAAAAGAAAAAACAGAGACAAGAGAATAGGGACAGGACCTGCACCTCTGGGAGGGAGCTGTGAAGGAGGAAAGGTTTCCACACACTAGGAAGCCCCTTCACTGGCAGAGACGGAGGGGGAAGCTTCGGAGCCATGGAGGAGAGCGCAGCAACAGGGGTGTGGAGGGCAAAGCGGAGAGATTCCCACACAGAGGACCGGTGCCGGCCAGCACTCACCAGCCCAAGAAGCTTGTCTGCTCACCTGCTGGGGCGGGCGGGGGTTGGCGGCGTGAACACAGCCTGAAGGGGGCTAGTGCGCCACAGCTAGATGGGAGGGAGTCTGGGAAAAAGTCTGGAGCTGCCGAAGAGGCAAGAGACTTTTTCTTGCCTCTTTGTTTCCTGGTGCGCGAGGAGAGGGGATTCAGGGGCTGCTTAAAGGAGCTACAGAGACGGGCACGAGCCGCGGCTACCAGCGCGGACCCCAGAGACAGGCATGAGATGCTAAGGCTGCTGCTGCTGCCACCAAGAAGCCTGTGTGCGAGCACAGGTCACTCTCCTCCCCTCCCCTCCCGGGAGTCTGTGCAGCCCGCCACTGCCAGGGTCCCATGATCCAGGGACAACTTCGCCGGGAGAACACATGGCACGCCTCAGGCTGTTGCAACATCATGTCAGCCTCTGCCGCCGCAGGCTCGCCCCGCATTCCGTACCCCTCCCTCCCCCCAGCCTGAGTGACCCAGAGCCCCCGAATCAGCTGCTCCTTTAACCCCGTCCTGTCTGGGTGAAGAATAGATGCCCTCAGGCGACCTACATGCAGAGGCGGAGCCAAATCCAAAGTTGAACCCCGGGAGATGTGCGAACAAAGAAGAGAAAGGGAAATCTCTCCCAGCAGCATCAGGAGCAGCGGATTGAATCTCCACAATCAATTTGATGTACCCTGAATCTGTGGAATACCTGAATAGACAACGAATCATCCCAAAATTGAAGCGGTGGACTTCGGGAGCAACAATATTTTTTTTTTCCTTTTTCTCTTTTTGTGAGTGTGTATGTGTATGCTTCTTTGTGTGATTTTCTCTGTACAGCTTTGCTTTTTCCATTTGTCCTAGGGTTCTGTCTGTCCGTTTGTTTTTTTGTTTGTTTTTTTTAGTACAGTTTTTAGCACTTGCTATCATTGGTGGATTTGTTTTTTGGTTTGGTTGCTCTCTCCTTTCTTATTTTTTTCTTTTTTTTAATTACTTTTAAACTTTTTAATAATTTTTTTTATTTTTTATTTTAATTATTTTATTTATTTTTTCTTTCTTTCTTTCTTTCTTTTTTTTCTCCCTTTTCTTCCAAGCCGTGTGGCTGACAGGGTCTTGGTGCTCCAGCTGGGTGTCAGGCCTGTCCCTTTGAGGTGGCAGAGCCGAGTCCAGGACATTGGTCCGCCAGAGAACTCCCAGCTCCACATAATATCAAACGGCGAAAGTTCCCCCAGAGATCTCCATCTCAACGCTATGACCCAGCTCCACTCAATGACCAGCAAGCTACAGTGCTGGACACCCCATGCCAAACAACTAGCAGGACAGGAACACAACCCCAACCATTAGCAGAAAGGCTATCTAAAATCATAATAAGGTCACAGACACCCCCAAAACACACCACCGGATGCAGTGCTGCCCAGCAGAAAGAAAAGATCCAGCCTCATCCAACAGAACACAGGCACTAGTCCCCTCCACCAGGGAGCCTACACAACCCACTGAACCAACACTGGGGGCAGACACCAAAAACAATGGGAACTATGAACCTGCAGTCTGCAGAAAGGAGACCCAAAACATAGTAAGTTAAGCAAAATGAGAAGACAGAGAAACACACAGCAGATGAAGGAGCAAGGTAAAAACCCACCAGACCAAACAAATGAAGAGGAAACAGGCAGTCTACCTGAGAAACAATTCAGAGTAACGATAGTACAGATGATGCAAAATCTTGGAAATAGAATGGAGAAAATACAGGAAATGTTTAACAAGGACCTAGAAGAACTGAAGAGCAAACAAACAATGATGAACAACACAATAAATGAAATTAAAAATTCTCTAGAAGGAATCAATAGCAGAATAACTGAGGCATAAGAACGGATAAGTGACCTGGAAGATAAAGTAGTGGAATAAACTGCTGCAGAGCAGAATAAAGAAAAAAGAACGAAAAGAATTGAGGACAGTCTCAGAGACCTGTGGGATGACATTAAACACACCAACATTCGAAATATAGGGGTCCCAGAAGATGAGAAAAAGAAAGGGATGGAGAAAATATTTGAAGAGATTATAGTTGAAAACTTCCCTAATATGGGAAAGGAAATAGTTAATCAAGTCCAGGAAGCACAGAGAGTCCCATACAGGATAAATCCAAGGAGAAACACACCAAGACACATATTAATCAAACTATCAAAAATTAAATACAAAGAAAACATATTAAAAGCAGCAAGGGAAAAACAACAAATAACATACAAGGGAATCCCCATAAGGTTAACAGCTGATCTTTCAGCAGAAACTCTGCAAGACAGAAGGGAGTGGCAGGAATATTTAGTGATGAAAGGGAGAAACCTACAACCAATATTACTCTACCTAGAAAAGATCTCATTCAGATTCGACAGAGACATTAAAACCCTTACAGACAAGCAAAAGCTAAGAGAATTCATCACCACCACACCAGCGCTACAACAAATGCTAAAGGAACTTCTCTAGGCAGGAAACGCAAGAGAAGGAAAAGACCTACAATAACAAACCCAAAACAATTAAGAAAATGGTAATAGGAACATATATATCAATAATTACCTTAAATGTAAATGGATTAAATGCTTCCACCAAAAGACACAGACTGGCTGAATGGATACAAAAACAAGACCCGTATATATGCTGTCTACAAGAGACCCACTTAAGACCTAGGGACACCTACAGACAGAAAGTGAGGGGATGGAAAAAGATATTCCATGAAAACAGAAATCAAAAGAAAGCTGGAGTAGCAATTCTCATATCAGACAAAATAGACTTTAAAATAAAGACTATAGGGCTTCCCTGGTGGCGCAGTGGTTGAGAATCTGCCTGCCAATGCAGGGGACACGGGTTCCAGCCCTGGTCTGGGAAGATCCCACATGCCACGGAGCAACTGGGCCCGTGAGCCACAATTACTGAGCCTGCGCGTCTGGAGGCTGTGCTCCGCAACAAGAGAGGCCGCGATGGTGAGAGGCCCGCGCACCGCGATGAAGAGTGGTCCCCACTTGCCGCAACTAGAGAAAGCCCTTGCACAGAAACGAAGACTCAACACAGTCATAAATAAATAAATAAATAAATAAATAAATAAAACGTGAATTTCTTTAAAAAAATAAATAAATAAATAAAGACTATAACAAGAGACAAAGAAGGACACTAAATAATGATCAAGGGATCAATCCAAGAAGAAGATATAACAATTGTAAATATTTATGCACCCAACATAGGAGCACCTCAATACATAAGGCAAATGCTAACAGCCATAAAAGGGGAAATAAACACTAACACATAGTAGGGGACCTTAGCACCCCACTTTCACCAATGGGCAGATCATCCAAAATGAAAATAAATAAGGAAGCACAAGCTTTAAAATGATACATTAAACAAGATGGATTTAATTGATATTTATATGACTTTCCATCCAAAAACAACAGAATACACTTTCTTATCAAGTGCTCATGGAACATTCTCCAGGATAGATCATATCTTGGCTCACAAATCAAGCCTTGGTAAATTTAAGAAAATTTAAATCGTACCAAGTATCTTTTCTGACCAAAACGCTATGAGACTAGGTTTCAATTACAGGAAAAAACCTGTAAAAAATACAAACACATGGAGGCTAAACAACACACTACTTAATAACCAAGAGATCACTGAAGAAATCAAAGGGGAAATCAAAAAATACCTAGAAACAAATGACAATGAAAACACAGCAACCCAAAACCTATGGGATGCAGTAAAAGCAGTTCTAAGAGGGAAGTTTATAGCAATACAATCCTACCTCAAGAAACAAGAAACATCTCAAATAAACAACCTAACCTTACACCTAAAGCAATTAGAGAAAGAAGAACAAAAAAACCCCAGAGTTAGCAGAAGGAAAGAAATCATAAAGATCAGATCAGAAATAAAAGAAATGAAGGAAACGATAGCAAAGATCAATAAAACTAAAAGCTGGTTCTTTGAGAAGATAAACTAAATTGATAAACCATTAGCCAGACTCATCAAAAAAAAAAAGGGAGAAGACTCAAATCAATAGAATTAGAAATGAAAAAGTAACAACTGACACTGCAGAAATACAAAGGATCATGAGAGATTACTACAAGCAACTATATGCCAATAAAATGGACAACCTGGAAAAAATGGACAAATTCTTAGAAAAGCACAACCTTCCGAGACTGAACCAGGAAGAAATAGAAAATATGAACAGACCAATCACAAGCACTGAAATTGAAACTGTGATTAAAAATCTTCCAACAAACAAAAGTCCAGGACCAGATGGCTTCACAGGCAAATTCTATGAAACATTTAGAGAAGAGCTAATGCATATCCTTCTCAAACTCTTCCAAAATATAGCAGAGGGAGGAACACCCCCAAACTCATTCTATGAGGCCACTATCACCCTGACACCAAAACCAGACAAAGATGTCACAGAAAAAGAAAACTACAGGCCAATATCACTGATGAACATAGATGCAAAAATCCTCAACAAGATACTAGCAAACAGAATCCAACAGCACATTAAAAGGATCACACACCATGATCAAGTGGGGTTTATCCCAGGAATGCAAGGATTCTTCAGTATACGCAAATCAATCAATGTGATAAACCATATTAACAAATTGAAGGAGAAAAACCATATGATCATCTCAGTAGATGCAGAAGAAGCTTTCGACAAAATTCAACACCCATTTATGATAAAAACCCTCCAGAAAGTAGGCATAGAGGGAACTTACCTCAACATAATAAAGGCCATATATGACAAACCCACAGCCAACATCGTTCTCAATGGTGAAAAACTGAAACCATTTCCTCTAAGATCAGAAACAAGACAAGGTTGCCCACTCTCACCACTATTATTCAACATAGTTTTGAAAGTTTTAGCCACAGCAATCAGAGAAGAAAAAGAAATAAAAGGAATCCAAATTGGAAAAGAAGAAGTAAAGCTGTCACTGTTTGCAGATGACACAATACTATATATAGAGCATCCTAAAGACTCTACCAGAAAACTACTAGAGCTAATCAATGAATTTGGTAAAGTAGCAGGATACAAAATTAATGCACAGAAATCTCTTGCATTCCTATGCACTAATGATGAAAAACCTGGAAGAGAAATTAAGAAAACACTCCCATTTACGATTGCAACAAAAAGAATAAAATACCTAGGAATAAACCTACCTAAGGAGACAAAAGACCTGTATGCAGAAAACTATAAGACACTGATGAAAGAAATTAAAGATGATACAAATAGGTGGAGAGATATACCGTGTTCTTGGATTGGAAGAATCAACATTGTGAAAATGACTCTACTACCCAAAGCAATCTACAGATTCAGTGCAATCCCTATCAAACTACCACTGGCATTTTTCACAGAACTAGAACAAAAAATTTCACAATTTCTATGGAAACACAAAAGACCCCGAATAACCAAAGCAATCTTAAGAAAGAAAAACGGAGCTGGAGGAATCAGGCTTCCGGACTTCAGACAATACTACAAGGCTATAGTAATCAAGACAGTATGGTACTGGCACAAGAACAGAAATATAGGTCAGTGGAACAGGATAGAAAGCCCAGAGATAAACCTACACACATATGGTCACCTTATTTTTGATAAAGGAGGCAAGAATATACAATGGAGAAAAGACAGCCTCTTCAATAAGTGGTGCTGGGAAAACTAGATAGCTACATGTAAAAGAATGAAATTAGAACACTCCCTAACACCATACACAAAAATAAACTCAAAATGGATTACAGACCTAAATGTAAGGCCAGAAACTATAAAACTCTTAGAGGAAAACATAGGCAGAACACTCTGTGTCATAAATCACAGGAAGATCGTTTTTGACCCACCTCCTAGAGAAATGGAAATAAAAACCAAAATAAACAAATGGGACCTAATGAAACTTAAAAGCTTTTGCACAGCAAAGGAAACCATAAACAAGACAAAAGACAACCCTCAGAATGGGAGAAAATATTTGCAAATGAAGCAACTGACAAAGGATTAATCTCCAAAATTTACAAGCAGCTCATGTAGCTCAATATCAAAAAAAAAACAACCCAATCCAAAAATGGGCAGAAGACCTAAACAGACATTTCTCCAAAGAAGATATACAGATTGCCAACAGACACATGAAAGAATGCTCAACATCATTAATCATTAGAGAAATGCAAATCAAAACTACAATGAGGTATCACCTCACACCAGTCAGAATGGCCATCATCAAAAAATCTACAAACAATAAATGCTGGAGAGGGTGTGGAGAAAAGGGGACCCTCTTGCACTGTTGGTGGGAATGTAAACTGATACAGCCACTATGGAAAACAGTATGAAGGTTCCTTAAAAAACTACAAATAGAACTACCATTCGACCCAGTAATCCCACTACTGGGCATATACCCTGGGAAAACCATAATTCAAAAGGAGTCATGTACCACAATGTTCACTGCAGCACTATTTACAATAGCCAGGACATGGAAGCAACCTAAGTGTCCATCAACAGATGAATGGATAAAGAAGATGTGGCACATATATACAATGGAATATTACTCAGCCATAAAAAGAAACGAAATTGAGTTATTTGTAGTGAGGTGGATGGACCTAGAGTCTGTCATACTGAGTGAAGTAAGTCAGAAAGAGAAAAACAAATACCGTATCCAAACACATATATATGGAATCAAAAAAAAAAAAAGGGGTTATGAAGAACCTAGGGGCAGGACAGGAAGAAAGACACAGACGTAGAGAATGGACTTGAGGACATGGGGAGGGGGAAGGATAAGCTGAGACGAAGTGAGAGAGTGTCATGGACTTACATATATTACCAAATGTAAAATAGATAGCTAGTGGGAACAGCTGCATAGCACAGGGAGATCAGCTCAGTGCTTTGTGACTACCTAGAGGGGTGGGATAGGGAGGGTGGGAGGGAGACGCAAGAGGGATGAGATATGGGGATATATGTATATGTATAGCTGATTCACTTTGTTATAAAGCAGAAACTAACAGCCCATTGGAAAGCAATTATACTCCAATAAAGATGTTTAAAAAAAAAAGACACATGCACCCCAATGTTCACCGCAGCACTATTTACAATAGCCAGGACATGGAAGCAACCTAAATGTCCATCAACAGAGGAATGGATAAAGATGTGGTACATATATACAATGGAATATTACTCAGCCATTAAAAGGAATGAAATTGGGTCATTTGCAGAGATGTGGATGCACCCAGAGACTATCATACAGAGTGAAGCAAGTCAGAAAGAGAAAAACAAGTATCATATACTAACACGTGTATGTGGAATCTAAAAAAATGGTATAGATGATCTTATTTGCAAAGCAGACACAGACGAAGAGAACAAATGTATGGATACAAAGGGGGAAGGGGGGGTGGGATGAATTGGGAGATGGGGATTGACATATAAAGACTATTGATATACTATGTATAAAATAGATAACTAATGAGAACCTACTGTATAGCACAGGGAACTCTACTCAATGCTCTGCAGTGACCTAAATGGGAAGGAAATCCAAAAAAGAGGGGATATATGTATACTATAGCTGATTCACTTGCCTGTACAGTAGAAAGTAAAAACACAACACTGTAAAGAAACTATATTCCAATTTTTTAAAAAATGAACAAAATAAGTTGTTAAAGTATGTTAGAAGAATTTATTTTTCAACTATTTTATTTTAATCTACACTGGGGTCAACGCAAAGAAAAAAAAAAATTAAGAAATAAGTGTCCCTTCCCCGTGGTTCCCAGTTCACACATATGGGCACATAGTTCACAGTGTAAAATGATATATTGGTCTTCCAAATGATTATTTAAGAACCATCCATTTAAACTTGAACCGTTTAAATTTTTTTCCTTCACATTCAACAACAATAAAAAGTAATAAAAATCTTTCTGTGATGCCAGAAAAAACAAACAAAAAAAAGAATGAAAGAAGTGTCCTTGAGGTAGTCTAATTCATTTTCATTTCAACGATATTCCAATAAACACTGAATGTTGGAATCAAACTAAAGGCTTGAAGGCACTGGCCTGGCCTCCAGAAAGTGACGATGAGGACAGAAAGCAAAGCTGGGGGAATGGGAGGAATGGGTATTAAAATCTGGAATGTTAAAAGCCCTCCTCAAAGACAGCAAACCTAGGATTAAGGATTCCACTGAGTTGCTTCTAGAATCAGATAATGTTAGAGACTATCTAATCCAGCTCCATTTGTATGAAATGAGAAAAGTGACGTCCAAAGAGCTTGTGAGTTTTTCAAGGTAACACAGCGCCGTGATCTGCACAGAGAGTTCTTGGGGTTCTTTCCTTGACACATCACCTCCACCCCAACCCCTGAAGACCATGTATGGACCCGACTTCTTTATATCGCTCTCTTTTTCCTCTGATTCCCCCCACCATTTCTTTTTATCATTTTTATTACTCTCTCATTTTCCCATCCCTCCTTTCCCATCACCCCCTTCTTAGGTTTTTGGCCTGTCAGTGGCCCTCAGTGGCATCCATGGGCACTGTTTACCTGAGAGCATTCAGGCCTAAGCTGATGACCTTGCCCGGCACTAACAGAGAAACAAAACAAGCTCTGCACCCCTGTTGTCTGGTTCAGCTCCCCATCATCAAACACTGTGATGACCGCAATGGTTTCCTCTCTGGTGTTCTGCTCCTCCCATCCCTACTTCTCACCTTGCGCAATTAGATTTTGAGCCCCTCAAGGGCTCTTTACTAATTTCTGAATGCCTAGAGCCTGATATACAATGAATGGAAATAAATAGGGTTTCCAGATAAAATACAGTGTACCAGTTGAGTCTAAGTTTCACATAAACAAATAGTTTTTCGCTCAAGTATGTCCCACATACTGCAAGGGGACTGAAAAAAAAATTATTCATTGTTTATCTGAAATTCAAATTTAACTAGGCGCCCTATATTTTTATTTCCTAAATCCGACAACCCTAAGATAACACCAATATTAATTAAGAACCTCTACTGGTTACAACTCAGTTGTGACTCAGAACTGGCACTGTAACACACGAGGGAAGAGGAGGAGAGGGGGATATTGCTGCGGGCAAGGCCTAGGACCTAACAGCTGCTTGCTTTGAAGGACTGGCTGCTCTCTTATTTTTCAGTTCTTTAGTTTCCTGCTGATTACTGTTAACTATGGCGTAAAAAAAATAAATTACGAAGTCTTGGCCAAACGTGAAAGAGAAGATTAAAAGGTTCCTAAGTGCATGGCCCGAGAAGCAAAAGAAGAAGGCATACTTTTAGGCATACTTTTTTTTTTTTTTTTTTTTTTTTTTTTTTTTAGGCATACTTTTTTCATCAGTTTTTGATTAAACAACTTATTACTTTTTAACTTGCAATATTAAAATACAACTACTAGGGCTTCCCTGGTGGCGCAGTGGTTGAGAATCTGCCTGCCAATGCAGGGCACACGGGTTCGAGCCCTGGTCTGGGAAGATCCCACATGCCGCGGAGCAACTAGGCCTGTGAGCCACAATTGCTGAGCCTGCGCGTCTGGAGCCTGTGCTCCGCAACAAGAGAGGCCGCGAAAGTGAGAGGCCCGCGCACCACGATGAAGAGTGGCCCCCGCTTGCCACAACTAGAGAAAGCCCTCGCACAGAAACGAAGACCCAACACAGCCATAAATAAATAAATAAACACTTAAAAAAAAAATACTAATATTTTAGTTATTTAACACACTGCAGAAAAATAAATAAATAAATAAAAACTCACTGTCCTCAGTCCCTTCCTCTCCATAGAAACTACTAACTTTACACCATGATTTTGGTCAACATCTTGCTGTTGTTATTGCTTAAGGAAAATAACTAGCACGTTATAAAAGAACAGAATGTGTTAGCACCTAGTAGCTAGTCACTAAGTATCTGCCAGGATTAATAAAGAACAAAACAGAAGGTAAGGACAATAGAATGAGTATTACTTTAAAAAAAAAAACAACAACTATTTAACTTAAAGGACTATTAAAAAGTATTTTTAAAAGGTATTAAAGGAATACTTTTTATTTCCTTTAGTTATATATTTGTTAGCACTATTAATACTTAAGGCTTGGGAAAACCAGGCATGTAATGTAATCAGGGACCACTTTCACCACAGCATAACAAGGCAACTTAAATCATCTTCCCTGTGCTTTAAAAAATTTTCTAGATGATTAAGTATCATCTTTCTTTGATAAAAGCAGGTGAACTTGTTGATATCAAAAAGATTTCTCCCTCTTTCATCTGTGAAACTATAATTTCATACACTTATGCAATACTGCAAGTATACCAACTGTAAATATAAAAATGACATCATAGCTATAAAATACATTTTCTTGGGATTACATCTAAGAAGCAAATTTTCTAACAAAAAAGAACTATATGAAGAATGTTAAATAGAGAACCTTCAAGCAAAATTCAAAGTGCCATTATTCCTCTAGCACGATTTGTATTAAGACCTCATGCAAGTAACTATTTCAATGATATCCTTGAGTTTTTCACCCAGTTCTCCATTCATTCATTCCATAATCCATCATCTATTGAAAAGAAACAAATGACTTAATCCAGCATTTATAATCAGAGGGAGGACCCAGTAAATGCAATGTTGAAGCTAGGTCATCGTGCATTATTTTCATAGTAATTTGTGTTAGCCCAATAGATGCATCTAAATAGATATAGTAAAACTAAATCTTGAAAGAAAATAGGAAAATCTCATAAGTAGTTCATCAACATTTACCATGGATGCAATTTTCAAAAACAATTACATCTAAAACAAAAGTGTGAACATAAACAAAACTTACTTTAAATCTCTAACTCAGACGTTTGAACAGAGAAGACTATTTCCAAACATACTAGGATTTGTATTAAATATTCAAACTCTAAGAATAAGAACTAAAATTCCAATAAAATTTGCCTAGATACCCTGCTATGTTATGTATGTTTTATAACATCAAAGTAATAAATAGCATATACACATAATGTCAAGTTACTTTTGGTAGCACCAAATTTAAGAATTCTTAATGGTCCCAATGATAAAGAACCTTTCAAACCTGACTCTCAACCTCTTTAAAGTAATTATAGATAAATAATTATTCATAAATAAAAACAAGGGGAAAAATCCCAAAGCACTTGTAATTACGCTCAAGGAGTTTAGAGCAGATAAATATCTTTTAAGCTGATGCTCTGATTAGGAAACAAATGGCAACGTTTTCAAACTTTCAATTAGCACTTAATTTAATTCACTGGCAATTTGTTCAATCAATAATTTGTTTCTGAAGCCAAACTATGTCTTTTAATTACCGCAATAAATCTACCGTAGTCTTCACTTCAGACTAGGTATAAATTCTCTTTTTAAACCTCACTGTCTACGTGAATGGCTGAAGCTGTTTAAAAGTTGTGGAACCATTAAAATCCCGTATTCTAGCATAAAGACAAGTCCTTAGCACTAACTCTAAAAAGCAGAAATTTAATTAAATCAGTATGACAACTTCCTAGACTATAAGCCATCCACTGCAGGTGTCACTTTATTCTCTAATATATTAAATATGTAACTGTCATCACTATGTAATATTATCAATACAATTAAAATGTTCAGACAGGCGTTTCCACAAGTTATTATTCAAACATGCTCACTTGAGTTAAATATGATTCCTTGAACCAAAACCACCTCGGCAATGCTGGTGTGTGCCACCAGCACAGGTCCTCGCGACACAATAAGCACTAAAATATTGTGATACATAGGTGTGTCAAGCTACTGCAGCAAGGTTGTTCACGTTTTTATCATAAAACCACTTTTGTGGACAAAGCTCTATACCTTTCAGAAAACATTCACCGAACCAGAACCAAAGACAGAGAGCACTGTTTCCACGTGACTAAGAAACATGTACTTCTGACAGTTGTGAGGTTTGTTTTACAACTCGGAAATTTAGACGAGGATTTAAAAGATTTCTAAAGTCAGTGATTACAACCTAATTATTGTTACCCCATTCATTGTCATACCTTAAATCTGTATTAACAGGGCTTTCTAGGACATAGCAGCCATTCTATTAAACCTGATTTCTGAAATGAGGCAGAAAGAACATCTTAAAATGATGAAAAGCTTAGCAGTCAGTTGAAGAAAGAGAGGAACAAACAACAAAAAAGGAAGTTTAAAAATTTATGTTGCCCAATTAGAATTTTTAAATACATAGCCAAATTCAAAAGACAAGATTAAAGTAATAGAAATTTTGGTCATGTACTATTTTCCTAACTCACAAGGATACCATCATTTTTACTTATATTTCCTTCATTAAGTATTTCTTTCAAAAAAAAAAACCAAAAACCTGTTTTCATTGATGTTATTACTGTTGCTGTTGGTGGTAGCAGTATTTAGTTGATAATTGTTATGATCAATTGGTGTAACTGGATTTTTCTGAAAATAATTTGATCCCTTTAGACAATCAGTTTCTAGAAGGATCAGAGCACTGACCACTGCATGGGAAGAAAGGGATCTGTCCATGAGAGATTAAGACCAGAGAATCAATAGAATTTGAACACAGATCAAATGTAAATACTAGGTACACTTTTGAGGAATAACATCAACATTTAGTTACAAGGAGACAAAAGGGAGAAAGTGCGTGAAGGAAAGGTCTCTGTCTTTTGTTCCATTCTGTCTGACCTACCACATGCCCATCAGAAGACAGCAACGCGCCAATAGCAGGAAAAGAGATCGGGAGGGTAGGGGGATGCAAGGGAAAGAGGAGAATGTCTGAGCAGAGCCCCCTCCATGTGCACTTACATAAAATTCAAAATCTCACAAAGCTAACTAATAGCATTAATGCCAGTACAGAGCAAGGAGAGAGGACTCAAACCCACAAAATCAGTGCTCTTACTCACAGTGCCACATCCGGGCAGATTAAAATGGGAGCCCTGTATGAGAGGGTGGCATTGAGACCGGCTGGGCCATTTCCTTACCACAACCCCCCTTTCGTCCTCCCAGGAACTCTCCTCTTATTGGTGCCTTTGGGTCTTTTCTCTTGGGCTTGTCTGATTCTCCAGAAAAGAATCATCCATCTCCAGAGTAGCGGCAAAAGGGATCTGGGAGCTGGGATGGGGAAGAGCGTTAAGGATCTTTCCACTCAACATGATTCCCTGCTTTCAGAAAGGTACCATTGTTCTGAACTGTGCCTAATATCCCTGAGTCTAGATTCCCTCCAGTTTAGCCTCTCCAGAGAGCAGCCCTTCAGTCTTCTGCTGGGAGTTGGGAGGCACAGTCATCTGGCTGCCTGGTTTGGGGGGAGTGGGTAGGATCAGGAGTTCCAGCTACTTCTTACACAGACCTTCCACCAAGTCTCCTGTTTTTGCCCCCATGCACCCTTACTTTGAAAAGCATCTTTCTGCACCTTCCAGGGGTTAATATGGTATGAGTTGGCTACTTCTGAACTGTCCTTGCTGTTGCTTAGGGTTCAACTGTCTCTTTTCAGCCAGGGTAGTGACCACCAGTTCATTTGCTTTCTGGTTTCCAAAATGTTGAGTCTGAGATGTCCTCTCCATTTTGCTTTGTTCCTGTGGGCTTTATTTCCTTTCAGTAATTTTTGTGTGGGTTCGGAGATAAAGGAAGTAAACATACGCATGTATGTGTTCAATTCCCACTATTTACTCAAAAGTTAGCAATTGTTTCCTATTAAATTATTTCTTCCATTCTCCAGTAACTTCTGCTAATTCAGGCAATTTAATTTTCTTATGCAAAAATGTCAATCCCCCATAAGTGGGAAAGAATCCAGTAGAACGACAAGAAAACTAAATGGCAGCTGCTCTAACCTCAGCCAAGGTAAAGTGAGAGATGCCCACATCAAGCTTTCTTTCTCAGAATTAGCACCAACCACAGTAAAAGGTCTTAGTGTGAAGCAAAATAGAAAGCAAAGCACGTTCTGGATCTTGGAATACTGAATAAAGAAGTCAAATGAATGCCTCAAAGTCATCAATTTCACCCAATGAACAAGTACACAAATCTCAAAAGAAAAATCAGCACTACAACTCAAGGTCGAGCAAAGCTGAATCCTTGGCATGATGCTCTTGTCTCAATACTCAGTTCTCTGTCATCTCTTCTACTATAACTTCTGTTTCCAGGGCACTAGGATGTCCTTAACTCCATTATTTCAAGTTATGTACAGAGCAATCCTGACATCTCACTAGATCTCAAATTCATTCTAGTCAAAACCAATCACATCCTCTACTTCCCCCTGAAAGAGAATTCTCTTCTCACCTTTCTCATCTGTCTAACCCTTTGGAATTTTCTTTAACTCTTCCTCTCCGCTACCTGCTTTATGCAACTTATCAACAAGTCATTTTATTTATTCCTTCACAATGTCTCTTGGGGCTAATGGTGGTGTTACTTTTATTCTTTTTAAAAATTTTTTTTGACGTGGACCATTTTTAAAGTCTTTACTGAATTTCTTACAATATTGCTTCTGTTTTATGTTTTGGTTTTTCGGCCACGAGGCATGTGGGATCTTAGCTCCCAGACCAGGGATGGAACCCGCACCCCTTGCAATGGAAGGCGAAGTCTTAACCACTGGACCACCAGGGAAGTCCCGGTGTTACTTTTAATAGTGGAACTTGAGAACAGTTTAAATGTCCCCAAATGGGAAAACCGTTAAGTAAACAATGGTATATCCACATGATGGAGTATAAGGCAGACACTAGAACGATGTTTTTAAAATATATTTAATTACATGAAAGCATGTCTACGTCATAATTCTAAAGAAATTTTTAATGCAAAATTAAATATATAGTAAGATTAGAAAAAAAAATTTAACAAGGGAAAACAGGAAAGGGAACAAGGAAATTTTCTTAAGTGACGGCAATGTTCTAGATCTGGCGTTATGGTTACATGAGTGTATAGAATTGCTAAATTCATTGAACATTCACTGCCTAAGCCCTGTTCTTAAAATTGTATTCCATGTAAGCATATCTAAAAATTTTTTATTTAAGGGAAAAATCTCATTTTAAAACAGTGACTAGGAGGAAACTGGCCAAAATGTGGACAATGATTGAATTTAAATAATGAAACTATGGATCATTTTTTTCTCTGGCTTCCAAACTTTCTTTGATGAGCACAGGAAAAAAGAGAGAAGATGGGGAAGTTCCTTTACATATTCTTTTCCAATTCCTCTTCCTTTGCTACCATCTGACAAGATTAGGACAACAGCCTTCTGCCATCGGCCATCCTGGGTTAAATCTGCCAGCCAAAAATCTCTGTAAAGGAGCTGGCAGGAAGCTTTTTTTTGTGGGGCAGGAGAAAGAAAAATAAGAATATCGTTTACATTTCACCTCCTATTCAAAACCTTAGCAACTCCCTGCTTGCTGTCCACAAGATTAAGTCTAACCTCTTCTACTTAGCTTGCCAAGACCTCTGTAATCTAGACCCATCCCTGCCACTCCATCTTATTACCCACAAGTTCCAACCACGAGCCCTCCACTCCCGTTCGTCTTCTATTTCAAGACTAAACTTTGCTCAAAGTAAGAGGCAACTTTTTACCTGCTGAAATGCTGACAGTAACGTTAAATTAATTCTCTCTAGAGTCTATTATCGCCACACGAACCATCACCGGGAAATGTTTCCCACAGAGAGACAACTATATTGCACTGTCTCCAAAATTGGAAATGTAGCAGTGAATCCAAAAGTGAAGATTGTTGATATTAAATCTTGGAATCCAAAAATAGAGGTGTAAACACTGCAATAGTCATAGTGCTTAACTGTGTATAAATACGGAGCAGGCCATCTTGCTGCTGGCAGTCAAGCACTCACGTCCCACACACAGGCTAGCCCTGTGATACCAGGTTTTTGCTACATATCATAATGCATGGACTGCGGATCCTACATCCCAGAAAGGTACTAAAACTGGTAAATTAAGTCATTTTGGTAAGAGCCAAAGCGCACAAGTTGATAAAACAATAACAACACGGGGTTTTTTTGAGAACACGTATAGTCCTTTAACATCTGCTTTGAACACTTTATGGTTCAAAATCAGCTAATGCTAAAACAAAATTTAAACCTCTTGAATTTTGAATTAAAAAAACGCACACAACACTTGAGGCTCCTGAGGCAGAGTTTCCGGCTATTGAGTATGTGTTCTTATATGAAATCACTGAAAATAAACAGGAAACTGTCAAAACTGTCACTGCCCCTTACTCTGTGTCTGTGTGTAAGTCTCTGTCTCTGTGACCCTTCATTAGTAAAATAAAGCCCTGAGCTAAAGGGTGAGCAGTGAAAACAAAACACACCTGACCTACATTTGACCAGAGATTAACATCACCCTTTACCAGATACTACTGCTTCATAATAAATTGAGTAAGATACGCCCCTCCAGACAGACAGCTCTCCCTCGCCAGCCTCACTGAGGCACGCTGGCCTCATCTTGGAGGGGGAGACAGGAGAGTGGGTGTAAGTTCCTGGGAAAGAAACCAAGACAGGGTTCTAGGGGCAAGTACTGCCCACCAACCCTTTTAGCTTCCTTTTTCTGGGGGGGCCACACCGCGAGGCATGCGGGATCTTAGTTCCCCATGCCCTCTGCAGTGGAAGCATAGTCTTAACCACTGCACCGCCAGGGAAGTCCCTAGGTTCCATTTTCAATGTGCTTTTAAAGACCATTGCCTTCCAATTATTTCACCCTTCAAATAACTACACTTACTTTCCAGAATAGGGCATGACAAACTCCCCACTTTATACCTGATGGCAGCACAAATACAAAACTCAATTTTCTAGCACCTTATCTACAAAGCTTAACAAATTTTTCCAACTTCTAAGAGAAAAAGCCAAATGTCCCGCAAAAGGAAGAGGCCTGCATTATTCCAGAATGTTCTACCCTATTCTCATAAACGCCTTAACTTCTTCAGGAAGGGAAATTCCATGGTATTTCAAGGTGGCCCATGGAGCACCGGCCCAGCCCCCGCTCTCTGTTTGTAACTCACCTTTCTGTAGGGCCAGGAAACATTATACTCTCCAGAATACCTTGCTTATCAATTTTATTAAAAAATAAACTCACTCTCCAACCTACCAAATAGTTATAACAGGTCCTATTTTTATTCAGAAACATCCTCTCTTCTGTATGTCACCCTCTGCCCTCCTGGCACTGCTCCTCCTGCCCGGGACCTGCACGCTGCCTTAGGCTCTGGTCTTTCCCGTTCTCCCTCTTCCACTGCCACGTTAACCCGCACCTTTGTCTATTCATCATTGTAACTGCATTTTTACTCTAAAGTCCCTCATCTTACCCTCACTCTCCAGAGGCAACTTCCTCTGCAGAAGTCACCAGAGAGCATATTTCTTCTTGTTTTCATCTACAGATCAAGTTTGGCTTTTAATATTGGTCAGAAGCCACCTACCTCCTGGAAATGACCTGCATTGTTTTCTTGCCAAATTCTTGCCTCAAGCATTACTGTCTCTGAGAATGCCACATGGAGGACACTCATTTTCTCCGTTTCTTCCTGCTAATAATGCACCACTGTGGTGTAACCGGCTTTCCCCTTAGAGAATCAACCAATAAATACCTCTCTCTCATTTCTGTCTCTCCTCAGTAAAGAGAAGACTAAGCCATATAAACTAACATCAATTCCTATGCTAGAGGTTAAGACCCACTTATATATACCACAGGCAGTATTTCCCAATCATTATATCATCCATTTTCTTGGCAGATTTTTCCAGAAGTATTGCTTACAGCGCTAACCATATTTTCAGTTTCAAGGTTAAATTAAAAGGTGGGATAAAAGAGGAATCAAAACTTGAATACAATACTCTAACTTATCCTGCAAAACTCTGCTGCCAGCTTGGGGGCGTGGGGGGAGGAGAAAGAGGGGGAATATTCTCATCTCAGTGAAATGATAGTATTGGATAGATCAGTGCTAGACAAGTCACAGCTGTCAAACCATTTTAAGTATATTGAAAACTCTGAACAATCTGTAAAGCAGTTAAGCCAGAGGGACTACAGCTTGTAAATGAAGCAAACAGCAATCATGAGTAGCTCATTGCTTCCTGAGTAAAAATCTGCTCCTTAAAATGTTTAAATTAAAACTAAACCCATTAAAATCCCTATCTGATATTTTAAGAGAGAATGTTTGCAGGAGAGAAGTGGTAAATTATTAATACAATGTAGACATTACTATGCAAGTAATACCAGGAAAAATTTTATGCAGGTGAACTAAGGGCAGCATATATACACATGTATATATAGTTATACACACACGGGCACCTGCAGATTTACAGGGCTCTTCCCACACCCTCAAAAAAAGACTTGAAAATAAAATTTCCCAGAGAGAATTAAAGTTTAAAATCAACAGTCAAAGATATGGAAAGTCATCTTAAAGAGACAAAAAAGCTTCCAGGCTAGCAAGACTTCTAGAAAAACTAGTTTTTCCAGAAAAACTGATTAATCCATCCAAACAAAAAAGGTTAAGTCTATCAGAGGTGGCAAAGGTGGTACTACGAATAATGATAACAGTAACAACATCACAACAATCTTTATAAAGTTACAGTGGGTAACAACTTTAAGAGGATTAAGACTCATCTAAGATCACACAGCTAGGTAAGTGGCCCAGGTCATTCCGTCTATATCACAGACCCAGAGAGGACCACAAAAAGGAAAAGCAGGCTGTACAAATGTTAAGTGCTTCCAAGGATTAGGGGCCATCATAGAGGTGGAGGGACATTTAAATCATCTAACTCCCTTGCTCCAAATCCAAGCTAACCAAGCAATTTAGGGATCCCTTGGCTGCTGACATAGCTTGCCTGCTTCTAACGGTGGGGCAGAGAGAGAAGTAGCATGGCGGGAGCACATGAACTTAAGGGATACAACCATCTCGAGGATGGAACAGAGGAGAGTTCTGAACTACACAGCTTTCCTCCTGGGCTGCTCCTTACCCCCAATCACCATGTACTCCTGCCTACTGGGAAGGAGTGGTAGGGCAGAGAAAAAATGTTAATTTGAGAATAACGCAAAGGCAATGTAGTTATTATATATAGGGTAGTGAGGTGGTGGGGGGAGAGGGAGTGAAAGGGAAGCTGTTTCTTAAGCAAAAACAAACATTTAACCCCAGAGCCTATTATTTGATAAAATAGACAAGCAAGGAAAAGGTAGAGGGAAAGCATCAAGGCCTTATGACCTATTTAGAGGGACTCAAGGAAGAGAACATAGTACTGAGGCAAGAGTCCAAATTTAGAGATTTTAGTCTTCATTCCTATTAGAAAGACTGATCCCAGGAGAGGATTATGGCACAGCAGTTAAGAGGATGGGCCCTGTAGCCAGACAGACTGGGTTCAAACCTCAGTTCTGCCAGTTACCCAGGTGAGTAGCTTTGGGCAAGTTTCTTAACCTCTCTCTACTTCCTTTACATCATCTATAAAATAATATATAATAATACTATAACAAAATATAATATAAAATAAAATAATATAATTATATAATATATAATACAAAACAAGGTTGTTGTTAAGACTGAATTCATCCACACAGTAGGTGCTGCAGATTATTATGCTGCTAACAATGGAAGGTCTACAGGTGCTGGTGACCTTCTTTTGTTAGTGCACACCTTTATGAAGAACCTCTAAGGATTAAGTATTCAACCACAATTCTAAACTGTATAACCATTATAAAAACCTACAAAAACTGACACAAGGTAAAACAAAAAATCTGAATAGTCAGACATGTATTTTAGAAATTGAGGGGGTCTGGGAGGGATGGATTGGGAGCTTGGGATTGGCAGATGCAAACTATTATATATAGAATGGATAAACAACAAGGTCCTACTGTATAGCACAGGGAACTATATTCAATATCCTGTGATAAACCGTAATGGAGAAGGATATAGAAAAGAATGTATATATATATAGATGTATAACTGAATCACTTTGCTGTACAGCAAAAATTAACAGAACATTGTAAATCAACTATACTGCAATAAAATAAAAAAATAAAAAAAAAAAGAATTCACTGCCAGAAACCTTCCCATAAAGAAAACTCCAGGCCCGGATGGTTTCATTGGTGAAATCGTTCTTACAACTTCATTTTTCATCTTCAGTTACTGCCATAAATGGGAAGACCCTGCTCCTTTCCAATCTCATCCTACATTTTCCAACAGAGCAGCATCAAGCAGAGCACTGCATATGTAAAAATCGAGCTTAAACCATTTTGGAGTCAGATTATATCTTTGAAAATTTAATAATCAAAAGCTACAGATCTTCTCCCACAAAAATAGGCAAAACACACAAAATTTTGCACTCAACATCAGGAGGTCCACTGACCCCCATGAAACCAATTGATGGACACCCAAAGATGCTAAATGAATAGTGTTAAATGAGCATTAACTGAAGTAGCACAGAGTGATAGTTTAAGGAAAGGACAGAGCGCCTGACAGTTTCTCTACCCTCTGATAAATTACAAATGGTAACAATCTGTTCCTAACCTTGAGCAGCAATTCTTCCTGACCTCATTCTAAAAATATCTTTTGGTAATCTTCATCATCATAACCTTAAAGTCTTTTCAAAGCACCGAGGAATTCTTTTTCTAATTTAATTCTTAGGTCTTATCTTTTAGATTTATCCTATCCTTAAAAACTCCCCAATAAGTTCATCACTTCCTAAATGACTTTCCCAGATGTCACTCAACTCTTTCCCATTATTTATATTTCCAATCTTGTAAGCAGCCCACCTTCCCCCATCCCACATCCAATGGCTCACACCAAAAGATCTTATCTCCTTTGGGCCTAAAGAATTGCCTCCAAGGCAAATTCTGGCCGGGATGTATAGCTATATTCCTTATCAGATGCAGGAGGATGAAAAATGGAAACTTCATATTCCCCCCTGGTAGTTATCATTCCCAAGGCTACCTTTAGATAGATGTTATTTTATGAAAAGAAATCCTCCATCCTTTAGCCAAGAGAGGATGCAATGAAATTAACAAAGCATTCCTAAGAGTCTGTGTAGGTAGACTCTGAGACCTTTAATTGCGACTTCATATTTTTCTACAAAACCATATTGTCCTATTAAGAGGCTAACCAGAGCTGTGATTTTCAGTTAAGTCACAGAATGTATAAAAGATAAAGCACTTAGATAACCAAGTGACAGGATATAATTTGAGAGTGGGAAAAAAACGAAGCTAATGTGTGGCCAAGAAACAATATAAAGGACTCAAGGAAAGATTTCAATAGAAAAAAGAAGAAAAAGTTGTACAACATATTTTATCTTAAAACTACATTTGCTTTGGAAAATCATATATTCTACAGTTTGAGATATACAGAGATTTAACCACAGATGAGGTAGGAGTAGGGCAGACTCTGAAATCAAGAAAAGCCAAGATATAAAGAGAAAATATGAAAATAATAACAGCAAATGACCAATGCAACAAGATATACTTTGTGCAGGAAAGAAGTGATAGGGTTTTACTCTAATGAGGACAGTACACCCAAGATTCCACCACTGTACATGCAATCATTATCTACAGCCGTCATTTCAACTTCCTCATATTTCACATACAACCCACTACCTCCCCCGAAACACTGCACTGAAGCACAACGATTCTCTGCATCACCTGGGGTCCCAGTATTGTTCTCTTTCTCCCCTGCTCTACTCTCATGCTGATAATTACCAATCTCAGTCTCCAACTTTCCCATCTAGGACTCCTGTAACCTCAAAGTTAACACATCAAAAATCAACTCAGCTTCCACCCAAAAAACCTGCCCCCCCTCCTGCTGTACCTTTCTCAAATAGGAGCACCATGACTACCTAATCCCCAAAGCTATCCTAGACTCCTTCCTCTCTCTCTCACTCCAAACATCAATGCAAATGCTAAGTGCCTTCAATTTTACCTCCTAGTGAGTCTTAAATGCTATCCTTTCCTCATCTTCTCTACTTTCACCCCGTGCTTGGTTTAGGCCCTCTACAACTTCTCTAATACAACAGGCCCCTAATCAATTCCTCTCTGCCTTCAAGTTCAGCCCCCTCCAATCTACCTGGCTCACTGCCATTACAGTACAAATCTGACTGTGTCACTCCCCTGCTTACAACTTTTCAATGATTATCCACTGTCTGTGAGGTTCTTTCAGGATCTTCTGGTCCACATCTGAATCTTCAACTGCCATCATTCACCTCCTCTCACTCCCCAACACACACACGCGCACTTAATGCTGTAACAACACAGCACTGCTTGTGTTCCTCTGAATACATCATGCGGTTTGGGAATTCCTTTGCATCATGTAATTCTCTTTTTCATTTCAACACTATTTCGGCCCCTGGAAAACATGTTTTCACCTTTTAATACTTGGGCTTTCCTCACTTTGTAAAGCCTTCCTTGACCACCCCTACCTTCCTCGGATTAACCCCCCTTTTGCTCTACTCCTTCCCTGCCTTCTACATACTTCTATTAATGCACATATGACATATTTTATTATTTGTTCACATGAGTGCCCTCTCTACCAGACTGTGAGTTTGTTGACAGAGCAGGGCCCTGTCTTTTTTTAATTATCAAAATGTAAAAACATGGCTCTAAATCACTCAATAAACATTACTTATTAATTAAAATGATGTCTTCACCCGTTAAGATCTCCTCTCACATTTGAACTGTCCCCCAAAGAGATGGCTTTGAAAAGGAAGATGTGTGAATATAAAGAGTATAAAATACAGTTTAAGTTTGAGTAAAAAAAAAAAAAAAAAAAAAAAAAATTAACCCAAGATTACTTGGAGAGCTAGAAATTCTAAGAAATCTTTTAAAGGGATGCATGGCAACAGAACCAGAAGCAAAACATGAGCGTAATGTGGTAAAAATACTGCCGCAAGGAAAGAAGCCTGACACTTGAGATGATACACGGCAACATGTGCCAAAGCCTAAGGAACTAACAGTCCTGGTTCTCATTTTTCCATCAGATGTGACCCCATGAGAAAGAAACACATGGAAGAAACCACTTACGGAGTAGAAGCAACTACTTTGGACAGTGTTCTGTAAACTTTAAGAATGGCAGAATCCAGGGACTTCCCTGGCGGTCCAGTGGTTAAGACACCATGCTTCCACTGCAGGGGGCATGGGTTCGATCCCTGGTCGGAGAACTAAGATCCCGCATGCCATGCAGCACGGCCAAAAGTAATAATAATAATAGAAAAGAAAAGAAAAGAAAAAAGAATGGCAGAATTCATTCTAAATTTCTTACACTGTGTTGACGAAGGAGCTGGTATTTTTCAGAGCTGGAAGGATGTGAGAGACCACCACCAACTCCCTCCATTTACAAGAGGAGACTTGGGGCTTAGAGAGGAACCCAAGTCTCACCACTAGTTAAGTGGAAGATGAGAAATGAGGACAGTGGCTTCTACTTTCTCTATCTGGGGCTCTTTCCACTACCCCACACTACCCTTCTGCAGGTGAGTTAGGTGCTATATTGTTTTTTTTATTTTGTTTACACATAAAGAGTTATTTGTCTTTCTTAATTCTAAGAGTCTGTAGGTGGTATCCAGACTTTATTTAAATGCTAAAAATGGTTTCCACACTCATAGATTACTTTCATCTTCTACTCTTTTCTTACCCTAACAGGCATAGCAACTCTCAAAGTACAGTCCCATCAGGTTTTGGTAATAATGCTGACATCAGAACATGCCATCTTAAGTCATCACTCATCCTGGTTTGCAAAACCTAGCTATCGCTTCATTGATATTTCATTAAAAGCACTACCATTTCCCTCACTAATCCTAGTGAAGCAGTTTCATTTTACAGTAATAAGAAAGAGGAATAGGTGGGGACGGTGACTGTTCAACAGGCAGGATTGGAATTACAGAATTTGAGGACCACTGAGGCAATGGGATATAGCATATCGAGCCAACAGAGCATTTCAAGTCCACAAACAGGAACTCTGGGTTCCCCCAATGATTATAAAGTCAAGTATCTAATAATGAAATCACAAAATATAGTACCAGTATCATTGATTAAATGCTTGCCATGTGTTAGGGACTGTTCTAAGAGCTTTACACGCATCATCGCCAATCCTCATAAAATACCCAAAAGGTAGGTGCGTTACAGATGAGGAAAGTGAGCAGTAATAGCACGAGGGTTTCTACACGCAGGGGGCTCACAGGTGGCAAAACAGAAGGGAGTAGAGGGCAAGTAGGGACTTGGCGCCATCCCTTCTTAAAGAGACATAAACCCCCGTTTCCTAGGTTGTATGTGTATCTGAGGTGGTGAGAACCTTGATGTACAAGCAAAGCACGAGTTTCCTCAGGTGAACTATTCATGGAGCAGGGCAGGAGGGACAGTGGCTGCCCTTCCCCCAATGCCACATGCCTCTTAGCACCTCATGGAAACTGAGGACTCCAAAGATGGAGGGCTCTGTCTGGAGTGATGAAGCTGGTAAGTATGGCCGGAGTTGGCATCTGAACCCAGGTTTGTGTGGTTTCAAAGCCCTTTCTCTTCCTACTCTGCCACGCTACTTCCTTCTCTATAAATGCCAGATTGTCTAAGAACCATGCAAAATTAGTAGGTAGCAATTTCACAAATCACAAAATATGAAAAATAAATTACACCTCTGAGAACCCTAAACTATCATCCAGAAAGTCAATTATCTAATGCCCTAGAATAGCATGCATGCTACAGATTCAATACTTCCTAAAGTAGGGCTTAAGTACATTTTAAAGTACACATTCACACACGAATGACAGGAGTCTTTTTTTAAAAGTTTTTTTGTTGGGGTAGAGGGGCATGGGGGGAGGTGGTAAGAAGAGAAAATGGTCTCCTTTGAGAGACTCAAGCTGGTTTAGGACCAAGTTGGTTCACAGGAATGAATGGGTTTTTGGATTATGCCAACTACTGGGTTTAAAGCTGAATATAATCCAATGACATCCAATATCTTCATCCTAATTTGAGAGCCTAAAATGCCCCTATTTTAAGAGGGAATTCATCTATTCATTCAACAATCTCCAGGTAGACCCGGGCTAGGAGGTATTACAGAGGCCACAGAGATGTGCAGGACAACTCCGAAACAGTTCCTGCTTAGGAGTACTTACAGCCTAATTAGAAAAATCAGATAAACGTGTGCAAGGATTAAATACCAGCAAATGAACAAATTCTAAAAGGGTGAGTTGCCAAGAAGTGGTAGAAGTGAAGGAAGGAGAAAACTCTGGGCTTTTCAGGAACCAGTGGTATCACTGTAAGCCAGATCTTGAAAGGAAGGGCGGAATCAGAATTAAAGGCAGGAGGGCAGGGAGTTCACAAAGGTCCAGGAACAGGGAAAAGGGCTATTACAAAACAAATCCACAAATACCCAGAAGTTCTCGCACAAGGGCAAACTGAGGTGTGTACAAGGATATTCATGGGGTCATGGTTAAATAAATTATGGCACATCCACACAACGAAATGCAGCTATAAAAATGAATGAGGCAGCTTTATATGTACTGATGTACATTATATACTGCTAAGTAAAAAAAGCAAGGTACAGAGAGTGAGTATACTCTGCTACCATTTGTGTGTTTACAAAAAACAATATTTATACATATATGCTTGTATATGCTTCAATATTCATGGACTATCCATGGAAAGATATAGAAGAAATTTATAAACGGTGGATACCTCTGTCAGCTGAGGACATGGGTAGGTTAAAACCAAGGAACTGTGCTCTGCAGAAGGCAGGTGGGCTAGAGAAGATCCTAAGTGTCAGGGTAAGAGGTTTAGAGAACACGCAAACTCTAGAGCATGGTTTCTCAACAGTGGCATCATTGACATTTGGGGCCAGATAATTCTTTGTTGTAGAATTATCTACAATTCTTTGCTGTAGAACAATCTACAAAATTGTTGTACAGTGCTGTCCTGTGCATTGTAAGATGCTTAACAGCATTCCTGGCCTCTACCCACTAGATGCTGGTAGCACCCCACCTCCCACCCCTGGTTGTGACTCCCAAAAATGTCTCCAGACAATGCCAAGGAGCCCTGGCAGGGAAAATCGCCCCTGGTTGAGAACCACTGCTCAAGAACCACAATATAAACAGTTAACATACAAAACCCTGTTTTACGTTCCTATAAATTAACAAATGCAACATACACTCCCATATGGATCTGAGGAATATATTGGACATTGTTTTGAAATGACCTTCATATATCTGTCATAGTTTCTCAAGTTGTGATAATTCAGGTCCCTTCCCAAATCTGAACTATTCATTTTTAACCATAACTACCCCATCACAGATGTCTCTTTTCTGCATTTGTTGAATACAAGTGATAAAAGTGGAAAAGAAAGGCTAAGTACATTTTCAGCAGTACACAGAGGGTGGGCGAGATTCCCCAGTGGGCTTCCCATGATGCACTGACCCCCTTGGATCTCTTCAGCATAACTTCTCAAGTTAGTAGACCAGCCCCACCCCCTCCAGATATCATGTGCTCTCTAGATTCAAGATCCTCTAGGATGTCAAGGAAGGCAACCCTCCCACAGAAATCTAACAGAAAACTATATTTTGGCTCAGCTTCTGAAAAACTAATATAATTATTGACACAATAAGAACATAATTACTCGTATTATGCTAATAATGTTTCTTCTCATAACTCTTAATGACCACACAAATTACAAGACGCTGTTCAAAAATAATGAAAGACATCACTCCTGTTTTTAAGATTATAAAGAGAATGATTAGTTTATAAAGCCAAGACAGGCTTTACCTAGATTCTACATATCATGATTTCATTAAGCTTAAAGCCATTTCTAACATACCACAATGAATAGGGAGAAAAAAAAAAAATCAAGACATCCAACAGGCTTGAATATTTTTCAAACACAGATCTAAAACTTGTTGATTCTCCTGTGTCTTTTCTTTTCCCAATGCCAGAAATCCAGTTAACACCCTGGCAATCTTTGCTTTGTACTTTGAAGTCACTGATTCCTCCAATACTGTTGTAGGTGAAAAGTTCTGGATTTCATTCTCATGAAATCATGCTCTTCAAATTTTAGTATTGTGCCGACTACTTGTGCTTAGCTCTCAGAAGGTTGGCTCTCATTTGTGGAGGTGACCTCCAGTGACCTGACCCTGCAGTAAATACACCTGTGAGTCCCTATGGAAGGTGCTTAAATGTGTCCGCGGCGAAAAAAAGAAACTCACCATTCTAACTACTTCAGGGTAAGTCTGCTCTGTCAAACAGCCTCTGCTTATTGTAATGTAGTCCACCAGTTCATTAAGAGTGGAGCGCTTGTATTCTTTCATTTTAAGATCAGATAGCGTGTCCATGAAGTCAAAAATGACACAGCACTGCTGAAGTTTCTTTAGGAACAGTTCAGGCTGCTCTGAGGATGGAACGTCTAAGAAAAAAAAAGGAAATGGTGTAAGTCTGTCATCAATTTCTAGGTAACAGGAATTCTCTGTGAAAGTTAACTTCAAAAGCAAGCTCAAAAAAATAAGAATTCACATGACAACAGTGTTCTTTTAAACAGTTACACATGGGCAGGAGGGGATACCATATCCACTACTTCAGAGACCTTGTCTTTGGAAACTACATGGTACCAACACAATTGACAGCATTTGCTATTCAGCCACCAAAGATTGACCAAAATCCCAAGAGCTGTTAGAGTTGAAGCAAATTTTAACCAAAAACACCCCAGTGTCAACACCCTTAAGCCAAAAACACTGAAAAAGGTCAAACTTTCCATTATAAGGTAGACACAGAAGTTTTCACTGTTGGTTTAAATTAATTTCACTAAAAAAATTTCAAAGCAGAAATGTCAGTTGATTCATTTTAATTTCATGCTGACATCCTTGGTATTTAAAGCAACTGTTGGGTGTGTGAGTTTATATTTCTTGTTTTGTTTTGGCTTGATATCTATGAAGCTTCTTTGTCAAAGAAACTCGAAAAATCAACAAAATCGAGCAATACCAACTCTCTCAAAAAGGGCACATCAGTAATGGGACAATGCGAGCAAACTCTATTAAAATCTAGGCTCTCCCTTTTGACCCATCTTCTTCCTTTATGGTGGGAGAAAACCACTAACATTTTTATTAATATGTTCTCAGAATAAACATCTGTTCTTTTCCTACAGGCAGCAGGTCAGACATTTGGTTTGGTGTCGTTTCTAAAAAATATGTAGAAATTTTACACTAAAATTCCCCAGAGAGAATGGAAACCTGACCTACAGTTAGACTTGAAAGACACCAACTAACTTGTCGATAGCTCTTTCCACTCCTATCTTCTTTCCACTACTTTATTCCACCAAACTGGAGCTTCTCTGGAAAGGCGATGAAATTATAACAGGAGAACCTCTGCTGCCTTCATCCAAGGCGATTAACTCATTAATCCTCAGAACACTCTTTGAGGTAAGCAGGTGGCATCATATTATTCTTCTCTATTTTTCACAAAGAAAATTAGAGACAATCATGGAGGTCCCACAATGAATGAGTTATGAAGCTGGGCTCAGCACCTGGGTCTCTAACCACACTCCCCCATTCCTTCTGTACGACTCAAGAAGGACTTGAACAATGTTTGGCCTGTCACTTGCTACCATCCTCAGTTGCCAGCCTCCCAGTAAATGCTTTACAGTGGTCTCACAGCGTGGGCCACCTGCTCCCTGGAGGTAAGTGCAACGGCTAACAGCACCCGTCTTACAGCCACCAGCAGCAGGGAGAGAAGGCTAGATTCCTAGTCACGGGATCCACATGACTCCTCTCCACAACCCCCTTGCCTCCTCACAGCCCACAACCCAAGTGCCAGTCCATGGACCCAGGACCTCATGGATAATTCCCCCCAAACACCACCTACTGACATCAACTTTGGGGTAAGCCTAGATGAGGTGCAATGGGCATCTGAAAGTATAGGATTTCCCTACCAGATATAAGGAAACAAGAAGTAGTCAATGTTTTTAAAGGTATATAGCACCACTGCTACTCTCAGCAAAAACAAGTTACATATTTAGAAATTATTCTCAACCAATGAGTTGCCCCTTCCATCACCACCCCATAAATCCCCAAAGGCCTAATGTATCTTATAGTCAAAGAATTGGGGATTTGAGTTCAGCCATGACATATGTCTTATTCTGTGACCCTAGACTTAATCACTTCCGAAACATTTAAGCTTTATAAGAACTAAATTTAGACAAACCAAGCTTTCCCTTTAATTGCTATTTGCTTCAGGTATTTATATAAACAAACAAAAACTAAACCAGGCTGCTTATCAACATGACTGTATATCGTTAACCAATGGCTAATTATATGTACACGACCATCATGGTTAATTACTGAAGTCTTCTAAGTTCTAAATCAGATTCCATACCTCAAGTCTGAAGGGGAGTTTTGACACTGCACAGGGAACAAGAAAAGGCTTATAAATGTAACATTAAAGTCTTCAGGACAAATTTTAATTAATCCTATTTTTGATACAGTAACTTTAATAATGCTTAAAAAATCAGACCAGGTACATGGAGAACTCCTTAACTCAGCATACATAAAAGCATCTATAAATGATAGCTTTTCCTCCAAAAAGCAAACTGTCATTTAAGCAGTGACAACAATGATTACTCTTTGTGGTCACTGCAATGATACTCAAGAGATTCACATTTGGCTACTTAAAAAAATTCAGGCAGTTAACATTTAGTTCTTTTTCTTAATGTTAGACAGTTGAAATTTATTCTTTATTTATCCAAATTGATATAATGTCATAGACAAATGTGAGGCAGGCTATCTACCTAACCAATGGAATAATGATAATAGCTTACATTTACTGAGCACTATTACTGGGTACTATTCTAAGCACTTTACATATATTATATCTTATTTAGTCCCGACAACAACCCTGTGCATAGGTACTATTTTCAATTTAACAGATGAGAAAACCAAGACACAGAGAGAGTCAGTGACCTGCGTAGAGTCTTAGAACTAATAAGCAGTGGAGACAGGATTCCAACTCAGGCAAACTGGCTCCAGAGCCTGAACTCTTCACTACTGTGCAACAATCAAACTCAGTGAAACACAGGAGTAATACCATATTCCATAAAAAGAGGGTATGTACAAAGAGAAAAGAGGAAGAACACAGAAAGAAATCAGCCAATTAATTTCCAACATGCCCTCATTATAAAGTATCATGCTGAACCCCTCTAGCCCATTCCCCAGAAATTAACACACACAGCAACAAGCTATGCTTTATCCTTTATCACAGACTAAATTCCTCTAAAATAACTTCCTTCACCTAAATTAAAGAATTTAAGTAATCAAGACTGACCAAAAAAAAAAGGGGAATGGTGTCCTCAAAGAGCCAATTCCATTATAACAACTTTTTTAAATTGTGTTTTCATTCGTACTGAAAGATGACCTAATTCACAACAGTCCAAGCATAGGGCTCTTCCTATAATGTTTGGCCCTCAGACTGCCCCACATAGCTGTGCTGCTCCCACCCTCCTTGCCCTCATTTCCCTAGACCCAGTGGGATACAAAAAAAGTAGAATGTGAAAAGGTAGGACCAGCCAGGATCAGAGAAGGAACACTCTGAGTAGTGCAGAAGGTTCCAGTGATACAAGTTTAATGTCTATGGAACCAGTCCCAGTAGCAATACAAATATTCTTTTTAAAGAAACATTTGTGTATAGCTGATTCACTCTGTTATAAAGCGGAAACTAACACACCATTGTAAAGCAATTATACTCCAATAAAGATGGTAAAAAAAAAAAGAAACATTTGTAAAACGTATCAGGTACTAGGCCATAAAGAAAATCTCATAAATGACAAAAAGAAATCAGACAAGCAGTACATTTTGACCACATGCAGTAACACTAGATTTTAACAACTCAAAGCTACCCACCTCCCAAATCCAAGCCACCTGAAAATCTAAATGTTTAGTAACTTAGATGAAGGAAAAAAATATATAGACATTCAAAATAAATGTAAACTAGAAAAATTAAGGGTCATCGCAGAATCCCAAAGCAAACCAGGCAATGGATGCTTGTGTCATCTCTCTTCCAATGTAAACCTCTGTCCTGCACAGGCCGTCCCTAACAGCAGGAGAGGGATCCCACAGAATCATAACCATAAATAATGAGGAATCAGTAAGTGGTTATATAATACCATGCAGGTCATTAGCACAACAACCCATCCATCCAATATTAGTATTCATTTAAAGGGGAGAGTAACTGACCTAATGATCACAGCTTGATAAGATTCCATAAGGTCAGATTCCACTGCTCTGGAAAAACTCTGAGAATTAATTTAATTTCCAGAGTATGTTTCTCACCCAAGGAAATAATGTACTGACCAGCTAAATGGTCAATGCTCTTGGCAGTTGCAGTTCTCACTGTATTGTCCTTCTCTTTCCTTTTCAGCATTAGTCATTTTCTCACACGTGCTTTTCTATCACCATCTCTCAACAGCCTCCTATCAATTTCCATTAGTAAGTTGAGGAAATGATTACTCTCACCTCCAAGGTGTTCATACCCAAATAATTTTAAAATTTACAAGTGCAAAAGGTAATGGAAAAATGGGCACAGAATTCAACAGTAGAGGGAGGATTAAGGGACAAAGATTCTCCTGTGTCTAAAGAACAGTCAACAGGCGTTATACACATTTAGTTACACAAGCACGCATGTGCGCACGCGTGCACACGCACACACACACACACACACCCGTCCCCTCACCCTCATTATGATTTTAAGGGCTGGTTGTTTATTTATTATTTATTTGTTTATAACTGGCAGAAGCTCCTTCCTCCCTAATCAAGAGCTTTCATTGTTCCATCCCATCTAAAGTTTGGGGCATATAGTCAGGGATCCAATATCAGCCCATCTTCCCTTGGGGACTGACTCAGTCAAGACTTTGCAAAGCAGAAAGTAGCAAAGGTACAAGAAATAAAACATGAGCCCAATGTCCTTTGGGTTTGGTGCTCTGGGACTCCAGTCAAATGAAATTGTTGAAAATCATTGCAACCTGCAAATGTGCCAACCGAGGAAATAAAGAAGGCCCACAACATTAAATTGATTAGCCACAATATCACAGGAAGCAAGCAGATTGGTTTAAAAAAAAAAAAAATGTGGGCTGATAACTTATTTACACATAAGCTGTTTAAATGTATATAGATAAATATTTCCATAAAATGGTCATGTTTGCATTGGAAGCTAAGCAGTAACCTTGAGCTCCTGATGAACAATATTTGTAGCTGGTTATTCCCATTCAAAAGAAATGGAAAAAATATTCTTCTAAATTAACAATGCTTTTCACCTGAAAATGCCCTAAGATATTACACACTTAGCCCTTCTACATCCATTTCCCCTACTCTCACAAAAAATAAAGGTACCTGCAGAGATTCAGCATGTAAATGTGGTCTTTGATCCCTTCCACCTCATCCTTTAGAACTTCCCTTAAGGTGAACACATCCCCATCCAAGTATGCGATCAGTCCCTCACAAATGACCCTCCAAAACTTCAACAAAGTCAATGAAAATTGTACCTGCATATGCATATGAGAATATATTTACAGAAAATTAGTCTCACAGCACTGAGAAGAGCTTAGCACTAAAATATTAAGTTGACTTAGCCTTGAGGGACTAAAGTGTGGTATGTTAGCACATGTGGTAAAATGCCTAATAGCCTGTCCATGTGGTCTGTCTAAACCCTTGCCACCAACTTTACTTCTAAACATAGATACAACAAGTAGCATTCCCTTTTTGTCATACCTATTTCAAAAAACCTAAAAAGAATCCTATTTTATTCATGGAACTATGCTTCCATTAGGAATTGCTTTTGACACTTGAGAAAAAAAATCACAGACATAGTCAACAATATTTCATTAAAACAAGAAGACCACTATAAATCCTTACAATGAATCAGATAAGAAAATTAGGCTTCATGTACTATGAACTGAACCCAAGTACACCATGTTGGTTACACAAGATAGTTCCACGTTAATAAGCAAATAAGATACTGACATGTGAGCTAAAATAAGTATTTTAGCTGACCATTCCAATTACTTTATTACTGTATTCAAAATAGGGGTTCCAAAAAAGTTTGTTGTTGATGATAGTGGTGGTAGTGGTGGTGTGTTTCCACTACAAGGTATTTGTATTTTATAGAAGCGGCTCATGTGATTTCAATGTGTGACCACAGCTGAAAACCACTGTTTTTAAAGTAATAACTTTTAAAATCCTTCTTTCATCTCCTTCACCTTTGAAATTCTCTTTCTCAGTTTATTTAAAGCTAACAGTGAAAATTTTTGGTTTTCAAGCAAAGGCAGGTCCCTGGCAACACCTACAACAGTGAAAGCATTCCTTCTTTGCCTTGGCTATAAATATGTGAATGTAGAATTGGCTGCTTTTAGAACTCTTCACAGTCTATTAGGAAGATCAAAAAACACTTTGCTGATTATTAGCATACACCTTTTTTTTTTCGGGTCAAAACATGTCTCATAGAACTACTACACCAATAAAAATAGTATCAAAAGAAGGAAATCAAGGTGTATTAATTAAACAACAAACCGTAAAGCAGATAAGGCCAGTACTGATATTTCAAGGTAAAAAGAATGATAACAATGTTAACGAACATTTACTATTGCAAAGCACTGTGCTAAGCTCCTGACACACATTATCCCTTTTAATCCTCAGAAGACCTTATGAGTGGCCACTATTAATATCCCAGTTTTTCAGATGAAAAAAAAGGGGCCCAGACGGCTAAGTCACTTACCCAACATCAGCCACTACTAAGGACCGCAGCTAGAATCTGAACCCAGGTAGTCTAACTCCAGTGCCCTCACCAATAACAATAATGATGATGATGATGATAATGACTGTGATAAACAGTAGCAGCTAACAACCACCACCACCACTGGAGCAGTGGGTAAACTGTCATGGCTGGTTATTTGTTTAAGAAAAGATGTAATCTGAAACTACAGGAAAATTTGATTGACTTTTCTGCCAAGTATTTACACATTTTAAAACTTAAACAGCACAAAATTAGCCTTAAATGAGTGAACAATAGTAGGTGGGTAAATTAAAGTTTTAAATAATAATAATATATTAATGATTCCTCCCAGCTTGGACAATCAACATGTATTATTATTCTTTCATGGATCTCTCCAGTTATCCTTTCCCAAAAGCTGACAAATATGTACACTCCAGTTTATAAGCAAAACCCAAAGGTGACCACTAACGCAGAATAGTGGCCTCAGCGTCAAAATCACAGGATTCAGAGCTTTCACATTGTTTTGACACTATGTTCTAATCAGAATAAATAGGAAACACACACATGCACACACACATACACATTTCTAATAAATATTTCTGTTTCCAACCTTTCATAATTATCCCTCGTGCTTTACCTTCTAATGCCAAGGTGGTCATTGAAACTTGTCAGGACAAGAAAAACAAAACATTTAAAAATTGATCAATGCCTAGGGGCTTCCCTGGTGGCGCAGTGATTAAGAATCTGCCTGCCAATGCAGCGGACACGGGTTCGAGCCCTGGCCCGGGAAGATCCCACATGCCGCGGAGCAACTAAGCCCATGCGCCACAACTACTGAGTCTGAGCTCTAGAGCCCGCGAGCAACAACTACTGAGCCCACGTGCCACAACTACTGAAGACTGTGCGCCTAGAGCCCGTGCTCCGCAACAAGAGAAGCCACCGCAATAAGAAGGCTGCGCACCGCAACGAAGAGCAGCCCCCGCTCGCCGCAACTAGAGAAAGCCTGTGCAGAGCAACAAAGATACAACGCAGCCAAAAATAAATAAAATAAAAAATAAATAAATTTTTAAAAAATTCTGTGAATTCAGAACACAATGATAAAAATAATTTATTAAAAAAAAACCCTCAGATAACCACAATTTGTCTTCTCTCCCACATTTGGCTTTTAAGATAAGGAGTAAATCATAAAATCATAATCTGATTAAAAAGTAATTAATAGAACAAACTTCTGGGATGTGCCCAAGAGTCAGCACTATTAAAGCCCAATTTTCAGCCAGGTTCAAAAGTATGAGCAACAAAAATCTTCAAAAAGACTACTTTCACTTGTGCCATGATTATAAGGTAAGAAATAAATTAATGGGATTACAGATTTTTCAGCAAGCACTTACCCTTCAGTTGACCCTCCCCCACCAAAAAAAAAAAAAACTGCAATAAAAGAACACATTATTTTCGAGTATTCAGCTAGTTGACCCGCCTCCACCCAAACCCCTTCCCAAGGGATTACTTCTACAAGGGATAAAAATGGCCTATCTACTTTCCATTTGTTTTGAGGATTAACATCAGGAGGAATCAGTTCAGAAAGAGATGAACCTCAGCTATTTTAACAGTATGATATGAGGTTTAAAAACAAATTAAATAGATATATATCACATTAACATCAATTAAGCCCATGTCTGGTATTTCACAACTTATAGCTGACACCAAAGATATTAAACTTTTTTTAAAAAAAGATTTAAAGTACAAAAAAGAGTCAATCCAACGTTGCAATGCCAGCTTAGAGATGCTATTTCTGAACCTCAGCTGGGAGTTTTAAACATGAGACCTTAAGCTCCTGAGAGTGACACAGGACTGAGTGAGTACATTGGAATGGCCTCTAATCCCAAGAGTAAGAAAGAGTGTATATGTACAATTAAAGTCATAATCTGGGCAATAAAATCCAGTGATGGCATGTAGTACACCATACTAATTGTGGAATATGCCTATGCTTCATACAAATTAACAGAAATTAAATATAAATGTAAAGCCCATATATAAGATTTGAGGAAATCCAAAATTCAGATTTGAAATACCATACTAAGAAAAATGAAATCTATTTTGAAACCTTATTTCTTATTATGTATAAAAACAGTACTGTCAAGTATCAAACAACAGAGAGACAGGAACTTACATGTATGTACTCATGTATTATGTACATATGTATGCAAAATTGTGGGTGCCTGACTCCAAAATGGAAACTTAGAGAAAAGTAGTACAGAAATTTTGTGAAAGACAAAGAATGTACCTGGAAAGCTTAACACCTTCAGAGCAGAGAAGCATTTTAAAACACTAAATAGTAAGATATGATACCAGTTAGAACCAGAATATTTATGACAGAAGTCCCTTCTTTGCTACTGACTTCCTGGCTACAAATATCTGTCACCAAAGGTAGGAAGAGTCATTGAAACCTGAAGATAAGCATGCAAATGAGGCAATTCTAAGCACAAGCCTCTTTACTGAATCTAGATATAGTTCAGCATTCTATACCCAATGTGGTATCCCAGGGCTTAGCTAAACATGCCACTGGGTAGTACAAACATTTTTTCTTCAGTTATACTAAAAATGACTTTTAGGAAACATATTCTACAACTGTATCTTCCACTTAAGGAGCCAGACCAAATATGAAAAATAAGATCTGGCATTAATAAGAGTAATAAAATTAACACTAAGCAGGGCACCTAAGTCTACTATCTCGAAAGTTTGTCAGTTGTAATTCTGGAGGAACATCACAGAAATGTTTACAATGCCAAATTAAGTTGATTTCTTTCAGCACAATTTCTTTCACAATTAAAAATTGGAAACTTGAAAAAAATATAAACTCATTCTGAATTCTTCCAAATGGCTGAGATTATTCTTCAGGTCTCACACTTTGAAGTCGGGGGCCTGGGTTCTAATCAGGCTCCACCGTGTACCACCTTGGCAATTTGGGGAGTAGGATGGCAGTTAAGACAATGGGCTACAAAATCAGACTGCCAGAATGCTGGATTCCAAGCCTGGCTTTGCCACTTCCTAGGTGGAAAACCAGAGGTGAGACTGAGCACATTCGTTTCCTCATGTAAATGAAGGCATAAGAGTAGTACCTACCTCATATGATTGACTTAAGGATTAAGTGAGTGAATAAAAATAGAACAATGTCTGGAACACTTTAGGTGCTTAATAAACTTTAGCTGCTACATTGTTGTTGTTAAAAAGCACTGCTGAGCCTATCCTTTGCAAAATGAATCTAAGAAGAGTAGCTCTGTCACAGTGACAGCTCAAGCATTTCATAAGATAATACGTAAAATGCTTCACACAATGCCTGGCACATGGAAAATGTTCCATAAATGTCAGCTTTCTAAAAAATACCTAACAAATGAACAACATAAATTGATGACACACGTAGGGTTTCTTTCCTCCCCTTTTGTGTGTGTGTGTCCAATTGTGTAAGCCATATTTGAAGAAAATAATATTGAGCTTTTGACCTACTAATATCCAGTGAGATTACTTTGAAATAAAATTGTAATTTGATTAGAGGAAAGGTGAAGATGCTGACTCAATTCAATACGTGAAATGATTCCGCCGTCAGGACATGCATCAGCAATGTGTCAAAATCCTGAAGGGTGAAGAGAGTCAGCATTTGGATGAACGAATGATGGCCTAACAGAGCACTGGGAACAGAAAAGCAAGAATTTATGAGAAGTACAACAAACTGGAGGAGCACTGCCAAGACCGGGACACACCAGGTTCTCACACATTCTCAAAGATCCCTTCAGATACAATCAGGTTTATGCAAAGTTCGCAAAGGAAAGAAAAATAAACAGTGTTTCACAGCTTTGCCCTTCAAGCCTAAATTTTAAAATAATATTAGTATTCACAGATGTTAATACTTACAAATTTTAGCTAAAAGTAATAACAGTAATTTACACTTAAAGCGTTCTTTACAATAACATATTTATAACAAACATTACTGACCTCCCACTAAAATAACATCAAGTACTGAACCACTTCAAAGTATTTTGTAAACCTTTTTTCTTTTCCACACACTCTGTTATTTAAAGATCTAAAGTATTAGTTAAAATTCTGCAAACTTTTTATAGCCTCCTACAAGGCTTCAGGCTAAGTCTGGAAGGAATATGATAGGTAGTTTCAGCCTTCCCAGAACAAGTATTCACTTAGAATCTACTATGTTTAACTTAATAATCAATCATTCATTCACTCATTCCACAAATATTTACAGAACACTTTTTACATGCCAGGCACTAGTTTAGGCCTTAAGTACACATTTCTGAGCAAGATCAAACAAGATTCTAGCCTTCATGAAGCTTACAGACTGAAAAGGAAGAAAACCTAATTAAATGGTCATATACATAAATATAAAACAGGCTGCACTATGAAGAAAAGGTACAAGGTACTATAAGAGCATATACTGCAGAGAATAAAAAAAGAAATGATGCTTATCCTCAAAAAAATTCAGTCTGGTGGGAAGCAAGATTAACATATGTAAATAAGAGCAAAAAATAAAGAAAAATACAATTAAGTACCTAAATTTCATGGACTAAAAGACAGGAAAGTAAAAGTATTTAGCGAGGACCTAAAATATTCCAGCCAGGGTCCTTCCATGTGTTCTTTCATGGAGGTCTTGCAAAAATCCTGAAAGGTAGGCATTAATATTCCCATTTTACAGATAAGAAAACTGAGGCTGCAAGATATTCAGTTTTATTAGTATGGGCCAATAACCATGGTGTAGAAGCAGTTTCATTATGCAGAACCAGAAGGTATGATAACTTTACATCAAAATGGAATCTTTCCTTGACATTAATTTGGACAGATATATGTGGCAACAGGAATGTGGAGACCAGAGCAATGAATCTGTCCTCCTCATCCTCTACTTCCCTTATTACAGCCCACCTCCAACTCTCCAAGGCACACGGTATTTTCACAATCATACCCTGTGCTCATGACCTTTCCACACTTACAAATATCTGCCTTGTCCTCTGAAAATATGGTTGATTACCCTGAATGCTAAAGGGCTAATGGGTTTAACCCCACAAAGAAACATATTTATACTATTGCAAAGACTTCATAAACAATAACAAAATGGCTTCATCCAATGGTCTAATTTGAACAATGGAAATTTCAAACAAAATGGGCAAGTTACTTGGAGCCCCTCCAGCGACATCTGTATTACTTTCACGTCATCATAAGGCAAGCCTTATCAACAGATCTTGGGCAGGAATAAAAGAGCACATCTTGATAAAAAGAGAAAATATCTTTCCTTTCTTCCAGTTTTATTGAGATATATAATTGACATACAGCACTGTATGTGTGTAAGGTGTACAGCATAATGATTTGATTTACACACATCATGAAGTGATCATCATAATAAGTTTAGTGAACATCCATCATCTAATATAGATACAAAGTTAAAGAAATAGAAAAAAAATTTCTTTTCTTGTGATGAGAACTCTTAGGATTTACTCTCTTAACAACTTTCACATATAACACACAGCAGGGCTAATTATATTTATCATGTTGTACATGACATCCCTAGTACTTATTTATCTTATAACTGGAAGTTTGCACCTTTTGGCTGCCTTCACCCAATTCCCCCTTCCCTCACCCTCACTCACCTCAGCCTTAAAAAGATGAAATATCTATTCTGAAGTTTAAAAAATTTACATTGTTCGTTCATACCATTAGTGCACACTGAGTTCACAAAGTTAACTAAGCAATAGCTTCTGAGCCATTGCCCCTCCCTGAAGTCCAAAGTCTTGAGAGTTACCAAGCACTGCATGCAAACGACAACGTCTCTTTGAAAGGGTAAAGTGCAGCAAGCTCAGCAGAGTTTTGAATGACATTCATCCAGAGCTCGGAAATTCTCATACTACCTAAACTGGAAAAAAAAAAAAAAAATATGCACCAGAGTCTCTGTGGGAATAGAAAGCACATGCTAAAATGTGTATGTTTCCAACTTCCAATAAAACCAGATGCTTTATCTATATAGATTGTTCATAGATCCAGATGGGCCAGGAGAACCTCATTCACACAACTCTCATTAGAGTATTTTTCAAAATCCATCCTCTATTGAAAATACCATGATCTCCTACAGACAATCTGCTCTTTTAGGATCTGCAACACTATAAACAATGTCAAAATATATTAGTTCATGAATGAATAAATCAAAATAAACAAGAGTCACCAAGGACAGATCAGGTATGAAAAAAAAGAAACACATTTTCAAGAGCCATTTCCTGTTTCACAATAAATAGTTCTTTCTGAAAATCTTGAATGAGTCACCCTTTCCCAGCCATATCATGTATATATAATAATAGTAATAACTTAGTAAGCACTTACTCTGAGACAGTCACTATTCTAAGCAGTTTACATGTATTAACTCATGTAATTCTTTCTACAGTATTGTGCAGGAGGCATTATTATCCTTATTTTACATACAGGAAATTGAGTCCCAGAGAGATTTAGTAACTTGCTCTCGGTCACACAGCTGGAAAGGAGCCCTGCCGAGCCTCAGACTCAGGCAATCTGGCACCTATACACTGTATCACTTCTGCTAGAGAGTAACATGAGTTGGCTTATCAATAACCACTTTCGTTTTTTCATCTCATACCTACAACATACACTAGAGGGACTATCTGAAAAGGTTAATCCTCTTAATAGATTCTTTAATATAGACTGTGGCAGGCATGAGCTCAGTGATCTATCTCCACTTTGACCAAACAAAATGCAAGTACCAGGGGTTATACAGATTCTCTAGCTGGCTTGTTATTTCTGTTAATATTTAAAGGACCTCTTTATATTGGTGTTAAGTCTCTCAAATGATGATTACAAGTCTTCTCTGGCCTTCCAACATTCTCCTTTGTGCCTAAGCTGCCTTACCTTAAAGACTTCAACATTCTTTCTGTTTGGCTTTAATTTACTTTTCAGGGAAATGTAATGACACAGAGGTTTAGCTGTTGCATTTTGTTCTGGAACACCTGACATTTGTTGATCCTTCATATGTTTTCATAAGATGAGTCAAACTGAGTGTTCAACCCTTTGTTATCACTGGCAGGGCCTAAGGTCAAGAAGACATCCAGCAGGTAGATGGCAATGCGACTTAAGGGAAGCATGAAAAGGACAAGGAATAAACAAAGGAAAGGTAAGAAGACATTTTAGGCAGGAAGAAAATGGAGGTTAAGAGTGAGCACACTGGGGCTTCCCTGGTGGCACAGTGGTTAAGAGTCCGCCTGCCAATGCAGGGGACACGGGTTCGAGCCCTGGTCCAGGAAGATCCCACATGCCGCAGAGCAACTAAGCCCGTGAGCCACAGCTACTGAGCCCACATGCCACAACTACTGAAGCCCGCGCACCTAGAGCCCGTGCTCCGCAACAAGAGAAGCCACTGCAATAAGAAGCCCACACACCGCAAGGAAGAGTAGCCCCCACTCGCTGCAACTAGAGAAAGCCAGCGTGCAGCAGCAAAGACCCAACGGAGCCAAAATAAATAAATTTTCTTTTAAAAAAAGAAAAGAGTGAGCACATTATATGGGAAATATGAGAAGATATGCAAGACTGACTGGATAGAGGAGATAGTTGATTGGGAAGAGTAGGAAACCAGAATGAAGAATTAGAACAGATCTGGCCTCGAAGGATAGTAATCTACATGGTAATCTGGGTTTCATGCAGCTGACTACAGAGATCTGTTGGGCAGAAGCAAACACGATAAGTGTTTTAGAGAGGTTTGGACAGAGGCAATTAAATTAGCCAAAACTCTGTCACCAAAACCAAGCATGAAGAGTTATGATGGCCTACACTACAGTGATGGCAATGCAGGAATGGAAGAAAAGGAAGTCTGAGATACATTTAAAAGATGGGAACAAAGGGATTTTTTTTTTTTTTTTTGGTCATACTAGATATAATGAAAAGGAAAGACAGTCAAAGATTACTAATGTTTCCAGGTTGAGAGAATGATGATACTGTTGATAAAAATGGAATCACCAGAGAGGGTTTATAAAGGAAGCTCATGTATTTCAGTGTTGGGGACAATGGAGTGTGAGGTTAACTCCAGGGCATGCAAGGGAGGAGAAATTCATGACAGTATTGGAAACATGGGGCTAAACTAGAGAATAGAGATTCCAGAATTTTCGCATAAAGGTGAAAGTTAGAGAAACAGATAAGCTCAATGACAAAGCAAATGGAGAACTAAGAACAGAAGGTTAAAAATAGAACCATAATGGAGAGATATACCATGTTCTTGGATTGGAAGAATCAACACTGTGAAAATGACTATACTACCCAAAGCAATCTACAGATTCAATGTAATCCCTATCAAACTACCACTGGCATTTTTCACAGAACTAGAACAAAAAATTTCACAATTTGTATGGAAACACAAAAGACCCCGAATAGCCAAAGCAATCTTGAGAACGAAAAATGGAGCTGGAGGAATCAGGCTCCCTGACTTCAGACTATATTACAAAGCTACAGTAATCAAGACAGTTTGGTACTGGCACAAAAACAGAAATATAGATCAATGGAACAGGATAGAAAGCCCAGAGATAAACCCACGCACATATGGTCACCTTATCTTTGATAAAGGAGGCAAGCATATACAGTGGAGAAAAGACAGCCTCTTCAATAAGTGGTGCTGGGAAAATTGGACAGGTACATGTAAAAGTATGAAATTAGAACACTCCCTGACACCATACACAAAAATAAACTCAAAATGGATTAAAGACCTAAGTGTAAGGCCAGACACTATCAAACTCTTAGAGGAAAACATAGGCAGAACACTCTATGACATAAATCACAGCAAGATCGTTTTTGACCCAGCTCCTAGAGAAATGGAAATAAAAACAAAAATAAACAAATGAGACCTAATGAAACTTAAAAGCTTTTGAACAGCAAAGGAAACCATAAACAAGACAAAAAGACAACCCTCAGAATGGGAGAAAATATTTGCAAATGAAGCAACTGACAAAGGATTAATCTCCAAGATTTACAAGCAGCTCATGCAGCTCAATAACAAAAAAACAAACAACCCAATCCAAAAATGGGCAGAAGACCTAAACAGACATTTCTCCAAAGAAGATATACAGATTGCCAACAGACACATGAAAGAATGCTCAACATCATTAATCATTAGAGAAATGCAAATCAAAACCACAATGAGGTATCATCTCATACCGGTCAGAATGGCCATCATCAAAAAATCTACAAACAATAAATGCTGGAGAGGGTGTGGAGAAAAGGGAACCCTCTTGCACTGTTGGTGGGACTGTAAACTGATACAGCCACTATGGAAAACAGTATGGAGGTTCCTTAAAAAACTACAAATAGAACTACCATACGACCCAGCAATCCCACTACTGGGCATATACCCTGAGAAAACCATAATTCAAAAAGAGTCATGTACCAAAATGTTCATTGCAGCTCTATTTACAATAGCCAGGACATGGAAGCAACCTAAGTGTCCATCACCAGATGAATGGATAAAGAAGATGTGGCACATATATACAATGGAATATTACTCAGCCATAAAAAGAAATGAAATGGAAGTATTTGTAATGAGGTGGATGGAGTTAGAGTCTGTCATACAGAGTGAAGTAAGTCAGAAAGAGAAAAACAAATACAGTATGCTAACACATATATATGGAATCTAAGGAAAAAAAAAGGTCATGAAGAACCTAGCGGCAAGACGGGAATAAAGACACAGACCTACTAGAGAATGGACTTGAGCATATGGGGAGGGGGAGGAGTGAGATGTGACAGGGTGAGAGAGTGTCATGGACATATATACACTACCAAATGTAAAATAGATAGCTAGTGAGAAGCAGCCGCATAGCACAGGGAGATCAGCTCGGTGCTTTGTGACCACCTAGAGGGGTGGGATGGGGAGGGTGGGAGGGAGGGAGATGCAAGAAGGAAGAGATATGGGAACATAGGTATATGTATAACTGATACACTTTGTTATAAAGCAGAAACTAACACACCATTGTAAAGCAATTATACTTCAATAAAGATGTTTAAAAAAAAAAAATAGAACCATAAAGTGGCTAGAAACAAGATAAAGAAAACTTAACAACGAGGCAGAAAGCTCAGTGTGGGATGGGACAGAGAACCAAGAAGATGAAGTGTCAACCAAAAACAGTAAGTAGAGCTTCTAATCCACATCCAATGCTAACAGTGTATGACAGACATACAAGTGGAAAAAACGTCCTCTGTAGTCTTAAAGAAATTCTCCTGATGCTAATGAAACAAACAAAACAAGTTCCCAAAGAGGTCTGAGAGATACCCAATGAAATCAAAGACTTGGGAGACTGGGACAGGGCTAGTTGTAATTTGGCTTTGATGTGGTTTTTATCAAATTAAGAGAAGAAACAAGAGGGAAACGAGAAGACGAAAGAGGAAAAAAATCAAGTCCATTCAAGCTCTTAGACACTCAGGAGTTTTAACCTACATGCTTTTGATTTCAATATTAAATTTTAATTCGTAATGTAAAAAAAAATTGCATGAAAAAAGCCAAGGTGAAGAGAGAAGAGCAAAAGGTGAAGGTAAGGAATTTGGATTTAATTCCAGATGCAGTGAAAACCCATGGCAATGTTAAAGCCTGAGAGAGAGACATAGCATACGATTTCTACTTTTAAAAAGATTACTCTGGTCACTATGAGCTGAATGAATGGAAAAGGGGCAAGAGAAGAAGTAGGAAAACCAATTAGACCACTGGTATATAAAAGGCTACTGCTATGAGTCGCTATAATGACTGGAGACAAAGTGGACAAATTAGAGATATATATTGGACGTGGCATCAAAAGTATTTGCTGATGGTAACCGTTCTGGGGGGAGGGTATGAAGGTGACTTGAAAGTTAGAAACAGAGAGGAATCAAAGATGACTAGTGGTTGTCTGCTTGGAATAGCTGGGTGAACAGAGGAGTCGTTAAGTAAAAAAGAAATAGTTTGGTGGGGGAAATCAAGTGTTCCACTGAGACTGCGTTAAGTTAGAGATGTTTAGGAGACACATAGCTGAAGATGTCCAGTCAGTAACTATATACAAGACCAAAGTTTGAAGTAAAGTCGGAGCTGGAGATAGAAATGTGGAAGCCAACAGTACATAAATGGTCTTAAAGCCAATGGCATAGATGATATCACCTATGGTAAGAGTGCAGAAAGTGAAGTACAAGGAGCCCTGAAAAATATAACACATACAAGTGGAGTAGAGAAGGAAGAACCAGCAAAGAAAATGAGAAAAAACAGAGAGAGGTAGGAAGAAAATGTGAGGAGTGTCACAGAAGCCAAAGAAGAGTAGGTTTCCCCAAGGAGGATGTGGACAAGTGTCAGGTGTTGCGGATAGACATGTGTTCATCAGGATTTGGAGGTGGCCTTGACAAGAAATTTCAATAAAGCAACAATAAAGGCAGAACCACACAACAGCAAGAATTTATGGAATCCTACCCTATGGCCTCACTGTAAACATAACTGTTTTTTCTTGTGTTTTCAGCTTCTATTCCTGCCTTCAACTGCTCTGTGCCAAGTTCAAACTTAGGGGTTCTGATTGGTACAACACATCACTCTCATCGTTGGGTAGACACTTTGGGTAGGATTACTGCCTGGGTCAAAGGCCTGCCTATCCATTGGATGGTCTTGCGTCAGGTGGCCACTGATCCAATCATCTGAGACCAGACCACAAGGTTCTACATGACATCCTTTAGAAGAGGGTCTGTGGATATAATGGGTATTCTAAGTCTTGGCCTGTCTCTAATATACTTTACTCAAATTTAAAACAAAGATCAATGAATATTTTTACTGATGAAGGTCTAAGAAAGTTTATATATTATAAGCAGTTTACTTTTTCTTAACTTGAGATAAGTATCCAGGTGTTCAAGATATCATTGTTTTTAGATCTTATCATAAGTTTATAAAAACGATTTACACTCCTTTACCTTGGATAATACATTGAAGACAGTGATCATTTTAAGTGGAAAAACTACGACAGCAAAGAAAAACTATTTATGAATATGGAGTGAAATTATCTAATACATTTTTTAATCATTAAAGAAAAAATATGTACATGTGTTTTTAAAACTTTTACGATAAAATGTTATAAAGTGCAAGAAAAAGTTTTTTAATAGCATGCATTCATTCCCTATTTTAAAAAGGAAAAAAAAAAGTTTCCAACCAAAAACATTCGGGCCCTATAATTTCATCCCACAGGAAAGCTAAGCTAAAATGAAGGAAAAAAAGGAAAAAAAAACATCTAAAGGGAAGTTTACAGTGGAAACTCTGACAAATGCTTAACTATAGTGTCATGAACAGCACTGCTGTCATGTACTTATGTCTGTCTATATAGCCAGACACAAATGCGTACATCCTTCATTTCAATTAGTGGTCAAAAAAATAGAGGATCATGATACTTGAAGCTTACACTTCCCACTGATGAACCTAAACAAAAAATTAAAACCATAAACACAAGCTGGAGCCAGAACACTCCTCAAACAATGCCTTTGCATTTGAAAGTAGAGCTGATATTAATTTACATTTGTATAGTACTCAAAAGATTTTCAAGGCATCCTTAAAATATATTACTTCATTTAGTGATCCTAACAAATCTATGAGTTAGACTGGCTAGGTTTGATACTAATTTTGCAATTTAGGAACCTGAGTTGCACCAAAGATGCACAATTTGCTCAAAATTATACACATAGGAGGTAACAGGGACCACATTCAAATCTATGTCTTGTAGGCTTCAAGAGGTCCACTTCTCCCTATACCAAAATTTACATTAATATAGCCTTTAATTAAAGGGTTTCAAATCCCTGCTGGAATTGGTTCAAATATCACATAAAATACTGTGACTTCTAAAACAGACTCAACTATTCACCCAAGTAATAATATTAACCAGGCTTTGATTATCAGTTCTGAGGTATTAGATGCCCTCCTATACCAGTATATTACCAGAAAGCCAATTTTGACAGTTCATTCATTATGCTATTATTTTTCCTAATGAACTCATTATAAGACTGCTGGTGTTCACTGTGTTTCCATCCTTTCTTAGAAGTTCCACTGATTCAAACCCATTAACAATCAGTAGTCATAAAGTAATCTATAAATTACTCATTCATGACATTCACGCATAAGATCATATCAATATATTTAACACAAACTTAACTAAGAGTCCAATAATAGCTGAAAATTAAAGAATGAGGTGAATCATTTAGATTGTAAAGTATCAGAGGGTCTGTTTTGTGACTTATACATACACCAAAAAGAAAAAAAATCAAATAGATCTCTACTTTTTAAAATGCTTATTTACAAGTATCAAATCTTTTTTTTTAAATTTTAATAGGACATTTTATTTAACCCAATATATCTAAATATTATCATTCACCATGTAATCAATATAAAAATATTAATGAGATATTTTGCATTCTTTTTTCATATTAAGTCTGCAAAATCCAGTGTGCATTTTATACTTCCCAGCACATCTCAATTTGTATTAGCCTCATTTCAAGTGCTCAATAGTACCATGCACGCAGTGGCTACCATAATAGACAGAGCATATCTAAAGGAATCAAGGAAGGCTCCAGGCAAAATGAGCAGGTGCCAGAACTTTGTCCTTAATGCTCCTCTTCTCCCTTTCTCCACTGAGACACCTTCCTGCTTCCCCTTTCAGGACCCCAGTGTTTTGCTATTCACACTCTTGCTCTAGGAAAATAAGACAGCACAGGGCATGGAAATACATTATGATTCAAATTGCCCTAGATTTGCAACCTAAAATGCCATTTTACCAGTATCAAATCTTCTCCCTACTTCTCATTTAGTTTAATGGCTGTTCTCAGGAGTATCCTTTATGAAGTCCACAATATCTACTAAACATGTTTGGATCATAGCCATGATCCGGCATCTGCATCATTTCCTAAGAAAAAAAAAATCTCATTTAGAAATTAAGACAGCATATAAAACTACTACTACTTCATATCTGCCTCAGCCAAACTCGATGCACCATCTAAAAGCAAATATGCAATGCAATAATATTAAATAATATGAATAACTACTATTTACTGAGCACTTGATACACTCCAGGAACTGTCAATCTGCTTTAACAATAACAAAAAAATAATAGCAGCTAACATTTACTGAGCCTTTAAAGAGAGCCAAGCAATGTTCTCTGTGGTTTACAGAAATGATCTCCTTACACCACACTTTACAAGCGCAGAAACTAAGATCCCCAGAGACTAAGCATTTTGCCCAAGGTCACACTGGGAGTCAGGGAGAAACCCATCACCAGAGCCTCTGTTCCTTCTTCATCATGTGCAGGTGAAATGGGCTAATTTAAGTAAAGTGCTCAGAACAATGTCTGGCACATGATAAACACTCCATAAATGCTAATAATTGTTACCAATATTACTCAATCTTCATAACAATCAAGTAAAATAAAAACAGTAGAAGAAAAGAATAAGGAAAGCAAAAGGAAACTGGGAAGAGAGAAGGAAATAGATCCATAGGTAACACCTCCAGAAGAAACAAGTCAAAGCTTTCAGAAAGAATGGCCAAGTTCAATGATGACTGTCCAAAGGTTTATCTCTTTGTAATAAAATGTGTTTTTCTTTCATTTTACTGATTTGTTTATGTAAAAAAAAAAAAAATTCAGTAATAGAAAAAGGAAATGGAAAGGGGAGAAGAAGGAATAAGGAAAATGAGGGAAAGAGAAGTTAGGTACATTATCTGTAAAAATTAACTGCCAAATAAATACAAATCCTCATTTTAAGGCAGGCGCTTTCAAAGAAAGTGTAAGTGTAGAATAGCCGTAAGGTTAAGTATCTAATCTATCCACTACTGGATCCTACAGAAAAAGCACTTAATTAACGTGTATAATAGAGTTAAAAGCCCAAAAATCTACATGAGAGAAACAATGAATTCCAACTGGTACTGCTCTTAAGCAAAACATGGGCAAATGAATCAATCTGATTTAGCTTTGAGATTCTTCCAATACTCACTTGAGGCTGCTTTCCCGCCTCAAATGTGGAAATTATAACAACAAAAAAAGACATAGCTCAATTTCATTTAATACGTGGTTCATTTAATACTTGGTCATCTGTTGAAACAATAATAAGGAAACCAAAGAAGGGAAAATCAAATAAAGATTTTTATGATGTGGACACCGACCCTGTATAATTGAACACTGAGACTACTGTTTTCAACTGCTAAACATCAAATGACAACTTCTGGTCTTCAGCAACCTAATATCCAACGTCCAACCCTTTTTAAAAAAAAAAAAAAAAAAAAAAGAATAAGGAAATTGAAACCCAGAGCAGTTAAGTCTCACAAAAAAGCCAAACAGTCCAGTGGAAAGCAAGTACATACTGGAATAAGACATACTTGGAGTAGAATCCTGGTTCCCTCACTGACTAAATGTTGCCTCACTTTCCTCATCCAATGGGAGAATTATACCACTCTCCCAGCAAGCTGTGATGAGAAATAAAGAAAACAGAATGTACAACATTTAGCAAGTAATAGGCACTCAGTAAGTGGTAGCTATTGGTTTTAATGTTACTCCAATCTCCTTGCAGGTGGCTCAGAAGATGGCAGTTATCATTGTTATCATTATGAATACAACCTTCTAGGGGGAGAGGACTGTATCTGCCTTAGATAGTTGGTATTGTACAGGGCCTGGAATAGAGTAGCCATTAAATACTGGAGGCAGGGAGGAAAGAAAGAAAGATTACACAAATAATGAACAGAAGAATTGATATTCAATACAGTTCTTCAAAATTCCTTCTAGAAGGCACTTATACCATATGTACAGTAACAATATGTACCATTTCATTGTTTTTTTCAAAATCAACTTAGGGAATTGCAACACCATGTATTTTTAAATGAAGTGGAACAGAAACAACATAATATAAACAAATGCATCTAACATAGTAAGTATAAGTTTTATTTCATTTAACTTTTATATTGGTTACATGTACACTGTTGCATTAATTGGGGGGGGGGGGATGTGCATATATTGCGGTCAAACTGTAAAATGAATTCTTTACTGCAGGTAGCAAAAAATCAGAAAAACACCATCTTAGATTTTCTAGGATAGTTCCACTTTTATGTGATCTTGTATTTTTCAGTAAAGGTGAAATGAAGTATATTAACTAAATAGGATCTGAGTTTTATACATATGTGTATCAAAAACCATGAAGAAAAATTAAATCTTTGCCAGACCCTAAGCTCCAACTATTGGTTTTGAAAATACAAACATGGTACCTACATGAAACCTAGAACTTGAAACATACATCCAAAACTGCACCAAGGAAGTCACCCTACAAAACTCAGGTGACACTAAAATCATACGGCTTAGCAGTTCTAAACCATAGTAACTTTTTTTTCCCGTCCAAAACACAAAAGTACTTTACTATAAACTCAAGATAATTTCTGAGCATTATTATTCTTTTGTGAGATAACACAAAATGATCATATGATATGCCTGAGATTCTCTATAGTGAGGCTAAAGTATCGAAGCAAATTGTACTGTGGGCAAACCTCTCTGCTGAGCTTTCTAAAAAGAAAACTCAGGGAACTTCCCTGGTGGTCCAGTGGTTAAGACTCCGTGCTTCCAATGCAGGGTGTTTGGGTTCGATCCCTGGTTGGGGAAATAGGATCCCACATGCCGTGCAGTGTGGCCAAAAAGAAAAAAAATAAATAAAAGAAAATAAAAAGAAAATTCAGAGTCTAAATCTATATATCACAAAAGCCAGAGTTTTGTTGTAATTTATGCCATATGATACCTAACTAGGCAAAAAAAAAAAAAAAATGCATTAAATGCTTAATATTTGTCCTCTGTTAAGTTAAAAAGTATAAAAGTAACACATTTAACTAGAGAGCCAGGAAACTCTTGGGTGACAACGACCAAGCTGGCTAACGCAGCATACTCTGAGTACAACTAGTCTAGGGTATGGAGCATACAACCCTGCAAATCCATGCGAAGCTGACTCTATCCCTGATTTACCATGACAGCACACTAAATCACTTACCTTCTCTAGATCCCAATCTCCTTCTGGCTAAAGAAAACATTAAGAACGGTATCTATCTCCAGTCTGTTATTCCCATACTTCACAACAAAGACAAAAACACAGAGACACACACTCTGAGCTCTTTAGGAGATTAATTTCTCTCTAAAGTCAACTTGTCAGGTACTATTCAGGTGACAGCTCCATCTGTCTGGCCCCGAACATTCTCTTCTGTTTACTTAACACCTCACTAAATGAACTGACCCATTTGTTTGCCCACACTTAGGAATAAAGACCTGAACAAAACGTAACTTAAGTATTTGGTACATAGAGGTAAGACAAGGCTACATGTTTAACTCAAGCTATATAGTACCTAGCACCATACTGACAGCAAATTAAGAATCTTTTTGACAAATTTTAACTGAAAAAATTGTCTATAAGGATTAAAGACCCTGAAAAAAAATTCTCCCTGAGCCATCAAGCTCTGTTCCAATTAGTGAAATGAAAGTGGTATGGAGAGAAAACCAATACATACGATCAAATATTGTTATGTCGAAATATATAAAACTATCATTTTTATAAGTCAAAAGTGGTCCTAGGCCTATATGAAATATAGGCAATTTCATTTGGTTCAACCTAAGAGAACGCCTTACTTTGTTAACAGCACTAAGATTAATGGTGTTAGTAGCATCAAAGGACAGTGGTCTCACACCAGAATACACATGCTTTGTCTTGTTTTACTTTTTGTTTTCTATTAAAATATACTCAAAAGGAAAAACAATATAATAAACCCCCATGTACCCATCATCCAGCTTCTCTTTCTGACATTCTCTAAATGTCAATATTTACAATATCCTGGAAATTACACACTATGTAATTATCTAAACATACAAGATAAACTTGTCAGAATCAATTCAAAAATTCAACGTTCTACAAAATTCTATCAGGTTTATATGACTAAAAATGTTTGAAAACTGTCTCCATGGGGTATGTGTGATTTTGGACTCTATATAGATGTTATTCTGAAAGTATGAGTTTTGGTGAAATATTTTCTTAGTTGTTGAGTTCTGGCTTATATAAGAAACGGGGGTAAATATAAGTTGGCATGAAACACATCTCACCAACTAGGACATCTGAAACTAACAGAGAGTAAGCCAGCTTTTTACAAAAGAGCAAATTTATTTGAACGCATAAAAATCCTAAAAAGTATTTAATTATAGTTACTTCTACGTACCAGACAAGGGCACAGGCATACACCTCTTGACAAGCATAACAGAATAAACTGTTCATCAACAGTTTAACGTATCCAATGCCTGTTGTGAGCTGGGCCCCGACATATTTCCTTCAACACATATTTCTTGAGTATTTTCTGTGTATCAGACACTGCTCTATGCACTGATGATACAGCAGTGAACAAAAGAGATGAAGAGCCCCGCCCTGGTGGGGTTTATGTTCTAGCATCGGGCACAGATACTATTATAAATAAGAACGTTAGCTAGTATGTTAAAAGGGGATAAGTGCAATAAGAAAAAGAAAAAGAAAGCAAGGAAAGAGCAATGGGGAGGGCGGCGTGGTTACAATTTTAAGTAGGGTGAGCTCACAGACTTGTGGCCAAGACAGACATTTACCTAATTATGACATCAATGTGATAGATAACACATGAGATTTGATCAAGGCTCAGAGGGAAGGAGGAGGAGGAGGCACTTAATTCTGCCTCCCAGAGGAAGGAACATCTGAGCCAATTTTTGAGAGAGCAAGAGAAGTTGGCCAGAAGCACAAGAGGACAACAGGCTCCCCTTGCCCAGAGAACAGCATGTGCCACGGCCCAGAGAGAAGCAACAGCCCAGGGCACTGAGAGCAGGTGGCCTCCCGGGGATGAAGCCTAGTGTACATGATGGGGAAGAGGCAGCCCAGAGAGGCAGGCAGGGGTCAGAGCAGGGGGGGTTCCATCTTCTGGGGCAGGGGGGCTTTCTACCACCAAGCTGTGCTACAGAAAGCTCATACAGGCAGCTCTGAAAGGTAGCTTCACATGGGACCAGGCAAGAAATGAAAGAGCAGAGGCAGTGATGGGGAAAGGAGAGGACAGGACAGACTCAAACATCTACTGAGCAGCTAGAAGTAGAAGAGTCGGAGCCCAAATAGATGCAGCGAGGCCCACAATGGAGATGAAGGTGCCACTTCCTAAAATGGGGAAACTCAGAAGAGACCCTAGAGAGATTTGGGGCACGCTCAATGTGAGGTACCTGTGAAAGGGACCACAGAGTAGCTAGAAATGCAGATCTGGATTAGGGAAAATTCTAGCCTGGGAGGGGCAGCTGAAGGCATCAGAATGGATCTCTCTCTCTCTTTCTCCGCCTCCCTCCTTCTTCCCCTCCCTCTCTTCCTTTCTCTCCCTCCCTCCCTCCCTCTCCCTCTCTCTCTCTCTCTCTCTCTCACACACACACACACACACACACACACACACGATTATATCAATTATAAAGACAGCACCAACGACTTCTAATCGTTTCCTTTTTCAGAAGGAAGTAGCCTGCAACAACACTACTCTTAATATTTTTTTCATTTGTCCTAAGCATGCACTGTCTCAAACACCCACAATTACCCCAAAGCAAAAAGTAACTTCTTAAGAATGAGGCAATAACAAGAATGAGGCTATTACAGACAGTTTTCAGAACCACAAGAAACAATGTTATAATTCAAACCAAAGAAAAGTATTCAGAACCCACTCAAAAGATCAGGAAAGCCAGACACAACAAGGTTCTAAATCTAGGCCAAGTATATTTGCTGAGTCCTTCACAGTATTCTCAGGCTAGTCAAAGACACAAGAAGTTTAAAAACACTACCAGGGCACCGTGAAGTTCAACTTTTATGGCCTAATATCTCAATAATTCACAATGAAAACAGATAAGCCAACAAATTATTTTACATTTGCAGGCAACCAAGGAAGCAAAGAAGAGCTGCCCGCAGCAAACTGGGCAGGTTTGCTCATCTCTCCTCAGAGGGGGCACTCCTGACAACACTCTTGTAGGAAGGGACAATGGAACCCCACCTCTTATTTTAAAAACTACTTATCAGCACTTCAAGAGAAGGGGGGAAAAAATCTTTCTCTTAAAGCCATTATTATATCCAAACTCAACCATTCATGTCTTTAAATAGCCTTTTCACATGCTTTGTTTTCACAAAAGTAAATGTTCTATCCAAAAGAAGCATCAATTCCTTTTGTAGGGTTTTGGCCTGCTATCTCTCTGACTCACAGAAGAGCTGGTGCTGCTACGGTATTCAAGTAAAAACATACTTTTTACATACATAGTTCAACAAGAGGAACTATGAAATATGAATGCTCTCTTCCATGTTTCTCTTACCTTTTTTTTAAGGTAGTTAAAAAAAGGCTACAGTTGTTTCCATTTTTAGTAACATATAACTTGTAATTAATTTGCAATCTGTGTGTATACTGACAAACTTTTGTGGTAGAGAAGCTTTCCAAAGGCATTTCCTCTAAAAAAATGTGTCCTCGTTACATTTAGTACTAGCTACACTCCCCAACCGCTCTTTTCACTTCTCTCCTCTCCTCCTCACCTTTCTCCCCCTCACCCTCTCCTAACTTCCGACTCCTCCAATCTCTTTCTCACACACACACACACACACACACACACACACACACACACATTCTTTAACATTTTCACCATGAAGCAATATTTTTTCCATGATGCTTATAAGTGGAAACATTTGCACAAATGAGAGGTTCTCTAACAAATCCAAAGGACACACTTTTCCTCAAGTTTCCCTCTCTCTCTCCTCTCTCTCTCTCAAACAGAAAGATTTATTATATATATATGCCAGTATTTTACATTTTGCCAATATTATTTTGAGATGTACATACTAAGTTACACACTGTAAATTCTCATCACAAACTGTTTACCAACACCATCATTTGGGATATAACAGAATATAAAACTGGAAAAGTCATGAGATCCACCATGCTCCACCATTTCCTTCCCCTCCCATTTTCTTTCCTATCCCTCCTCTGCTTTCCCGCCTCCTCCTTCCCCATCATCCCATATAAACTCCAAGCCCCATTCAAATTGTTATCTGTGTTTCAGTTAAAAGACCCCCAGCAAGTCTTCACTCTCCCTGTTCTGGCCCCTTCCCCCTCCAGGCTCTATCTCCATGCATCTGCAAATGTCACTTGCACAATGTTCTGTGATGAAGCCATTCCTGGTGATTCCCTCAACCTGATGTGATCTTTCCCCTCCTTTGAACTGCAGGGACCCCTTGCTTATACCTCTCTTACTGCACTCAACTAGATTACAGGACGAAATAATATCTACCCTCTTGGAATTATATTTAATTATATTTGTACCCTGTAGCCCCTATGAGACTAACACATAACATGAATAGAGCTGACCTGTCTGAAACCCATGTGTTTCTGAAGCAAATAATTTATTTTAAATACAGCTACCCATAAAGCTGCACGGGTACCCCGGCTCTTTGAGAAGCAAGTTATTCATTCAGAAAAGTAATACAAAACCAGTATCCTAAGTACTTTAACATATTGCCTCAGTTTCCATAATGCCACCAACTAAATATATGACTTGAAAGTGAAAATAAATATTAGCTCAAGTTGTTAAGACATTTTAAAATAAAAGTTATATATTCCACTAGGAAATCAGTCTTGGAATTAAAATAATTAAACAATTAAAACCATTTATCCTGCCTCTCTCAAATGTTTGGTCTTTCTCCAGAGCAACAGATGAATTTCTTCTTCAGCTTAGCCATTTGGAGAAGAAAAGGAGCTTGAAAATGGTTAAAAAGCAGAAGGGGGACTTCCCTGGTGGCACAGTGGTAAAGAATCCACCTACCAATGCAGGGGACGCGGGTTCGAGCCCTGGTCCGGGAAGATCCCACAGACCGCAGAGCAACTAAGCCCATGCGCCACAACTACTGAGCCTGTGCTCTAGAGTCTGTGAGCCACAACTACTGAGCCCGTGTGCCACAACTACTGAAGCCCGCGCACCTAGAGCCCGTGTTCCACAACGAGAAACCACCATAATGAGAAGCCCACGCACCGCAATGAAGAGTAGCCCCTGCTCGCCACAACTAGAGAAAGCCCGCTCACAGCAACGAAGACCCAACACAGCCATAAATAAATAAATAAATAAATAAACAAACTTTAAAAAATTAATTAATTTGAAAAAAAAAAGCAGAAGGGAAGCACAGTGGTTAAATGTGTATAAGTGGACAGGGTCGGTGCCAAGGATATGGGCGTTTAGAAATCAATCCAGTGGTTTCTGAAAAGCATTTCAGAGACTACTATATGAACCTGGGAGGAATATGTTTTGAGGTTCTTAACAAACTTGTAATTTTAATCCTTTCTACTTCACCAGTTGGTCATTCAGCTTTCAAAACTCTTTAAACTCAGTAATAGACTCAACTGTGTACTCTCTCTATATTTACTATCCCGAAGAACCCTTCCTGTTATTTCTAAAACTCAACAACACTTAATTTCAGGGTTCCATCCTCACACTTGTCAGCTCAACACAATCATTTTTTCTTAATTCTTCTCTCAGATTCATTCAAAATACTCTTTTCTCAGATTATTCCAAATACTGCTTTATTATAGTACTCAAGGTTTTCTTAATAATTTCCTCTTATTTATTTACCTTTTACACAGTCCCAACTACTTCCGTATATTCTCCCACATCTCCAAAACATTAAATGGTGTTAAATGAGATACTAAACAAAAAAGTACTTTTTAATTTATACAATACTATGTACATACTCACTTTTTTTCTATTATTTGTTCTCATTTTTGTGCTTCATTCCTCCTTTCTACCCCCATCTCAACCATCACCACTACTACTTAGGACAATGTTTTCCAAATTCTTTAGAGCTAAAGGACACTGCATGGCACTTAGGAGGCACTGAATAAATATTCATTCAGTGTATGACTTCAGAAGGAGTTCTCAAGACTCTCTTCAGGCTACATATTCCTTCTAAAAATGTTCTCAAAAGTCTTACGTGAAAACTGCCATGGAATTATATTACTCTATGACCAAAGACCTAAAGAACCTAATCAACTTAATTTCTGGTTTTACAGGTGAAGAAATAGAGACTCAAAGACGTTAACCGACTTGCCCCAAATGATACAGATGATTAACAACAAAACCAGGATTAGAACCAGGTCTTCAAACCTCCTCACTTTTGTGTACAACTGGTGGTTTTGGTTTTTTGTTTTTGTGCTGCTTTTCCCTTCTAGGTTTTTTTCCCCTTTTTTGGCAGGGAGGGTGTTTCTGATTATAAAAATAGTAAAAGCTCACTGTAGAATATTCGGAAAGTAAAAGATGAGCATAAAATATTGTTGATTCACTTTTAAAGTGTCACTGCCTTTCACATACCCTTATCCAGGACAAATTATATGTCTCAAAACTCAGAGTTTCATTTACAGAAGTGTAAGTTTAAATCCAACTGAGTCCTATCTTCAATTTGTAAAGTCTTAATGAAGGCAGAATCCATTATCTTTCTATGGATTTGTACTACAGTACCACACTCAATGCTGGTTACCAAATACCAAAATTCTTAATTTTAATTATCAACAAGTTCCTGAGGACACTGAGGTTTAGAATGTTTCTATCACAGTACATTAAAATTTAATTCAGGCTTCCCTGGTGGCGCAGTGGTTGAGAATCTGCCTGCTAATGCAGGGGACACGGGTTCGAGCCCTGGTCTGGGAAGATCCCACATGCCGCGGAGCAACTGGGCCCGTGAGCCACAACTACTGAGCCTGCGCGTCTGGAGCCTGTGCTCCGCAACTAAGAGAGGCTGCGATAGTGAGAGGTCCACGCACCGCGATGAAGAGTGGCCCCCGCTTGCTGCAACTAGAGAAAGCCCTTGCACAGAAATGAAGACCCAACACAGCCAAAAATAAATAAATAAATAAATTTAAAATTTAATTCAAGTAGAAGTCATTTTTTCCTTAGATGACGCTTTTCTCAGCTTTACAACTGGTTTTAAAGACTACCCGTCACAGGAAAACTGCACAGCCACAAACACAGTGAAATCCAGGCCAATTCATGCCATCAACTACAATGCTGAAACGTGACAGACACATTTGGAGTATCCTAAACAAGAATGGTTAAGGTTTTTTTTCCTTAAATTATATGTGTTAGTATATGACTGCCTTTGTCTGAATGCCCTGTAACTAATAAGTAATAAAAATTCTTACAGAGTTGAAACAGATAAACTAAAACTGCGCTGTCCAGGGGGTGGAAGAAATGGCGAGATGTTGGTCAAAGAGAACAAACTTCCAGCTATAAGATGAATAAGTTCTTGGAGGCCTAATATATGTAATATAGTGACTACAGTTAATAATAATGTATGCCTGAAATTTTCTAAAAGAATAGATCTCAAGTGTTCTCATCTCTCTCTCTCTCTCACACACACACACACACACACACACACACACACACACACTCACACATACACACAAAACCAGTAACTATGTGAGGTGATGAATATGTTAATTAGCCTGACTGGTAATTCCACAATGCATACATGTATCAAAATAGCACACTGTACACTTTAATGATGCATATAACTTTTATTTGTCAATCATACTTCAGTTAAAAAAAAAAAAAACTGTTCAGTCCAATCCAGTAGCCCACATGTAGCTATTGAGCATTTGAAATATGACTAGTCCTAAGTGAGGTGTGCTATAAATATAAAATACACGTGAGATTTCAAAGACTGAGTATGAAGAAAGAAATAACTCATTTTTATATCAGCTGCATATTAAAATGATAATATTTTAGATAACTTGAGTTAAAACATTATTAAAATTGATTTCACCTGTCTCTTTTTCCTTTTTTTAAAATCTGGCTACTAGAAAATTTTAAATTATGTATGTGGCTCACTTTGAGGTTTGTCCTATTTTGGGGGGGAAGCACTAAACTAAAGCAACAGAAGAAAAAAAGGAGACAAATTGATCCACAAAAAACAAAAGGGAAAACTTCCCCCATTCCCTTGGACCTGGAATAGCCCAGAACCTTTCTACTCTGTGGTCACAAAAGAAACCCAACCATTCTGTTCTTCAATAACCTGACTTACAGCTTACTACCTCTGGACAAGAATTGCAGGCAAACCTTAAATAAACAGCACACTGAATTTTTACACCTTGATAGACACTTCATACACTTAGCCTAAACGTAAACTGTCAGGGAAAAGGAATAAAGAAGAATATACCTTATTTTCCAATGGGAGAGCTTCCTTCTTATTCAAAAGGAAATGTACTTCATGAGAATCTCTACCCTAAGCAACTGTTCTTTCCTGTTAAGGACCCCAAAATTCCTATCTGTTTTTCTCTTATGTGATGGTTAATAATGTAAGAAATGTGGCCAAATATAAAGGTGCCCTTTAGAAAGACTTCCACTAAACAAGCAGTATTCCATGTTGTTACAACTCTGAGGCCTCTTGTGAAGATTTTTAAAGGGTCACAACAGGTTTAAATTAACCCCACAGAAAGAATCTGGCATTTTAAAAGGATCTGATGACTCAAAACATTCTTTTGGACTCTCCCAGCCTCTTCACTGGAAATGTACTCAGGACAGTCATACCAGCTAGTTTTCTTTTATGCTAGCCCAGGTCAAGTACAAACTTGAAATGTGAGATAAAGATAATTACTTTAGGCTCTCCTTGTTCACCAGGTGTTTTGTTTTTGTTTGCTGGGAGTTTTTTGTTTGGTTGGGTTTTTGGGTTTTGTTCTTCTGTTCTTCTGTTGGGGGAGGGGGAGTATTTGTTTTACTTCTCCATTTGAGTGGAAAATAATAGCAAAATAATAATAGCCAATTCCAAGGCAGAAATTACCAAGAGTCCTCACTGGAACTCAGAAGTCGACTCTTTATACCAGGCTTTACGTTGTCAAGCTCTACTTGACTCTGCCTGTCTCTACGTCTGAGCAAAACAGGAAGAAGCTAGAAATTCTAACAAAGTCCCCAAAGGTAGCTAAGGGTAGCCCTAGAGTCACCCGCCAGCCAGTCACTCTAAGTAAGGAACCCTGACATATTAAAGACAGACCTGGCATGAAGCTGCAAGAAACGGGGGTACAGTTTAAGAAAAGGAATCCAATAGTTGTTAAGGCTAAACATCCTAACTTCTTTGTGTAGAGCTGGGTTTCTCAATCTCACACTATTGGTATTTGGGGCCAGAAAATTCTTTATTGAGGGCGAAGTTCTGTGAATTGTAGGATACGTAGCAGCATCCATGGCCTCTCCCCCCACTAGATACCAGTAGTAATCTCCTTCCCACACACCCCCACCACGAGTTGTGACAACCAAAAAGGTCTCCAGACATTGTCAAACGTCCCCTGGGAGACAAAAATGCCCCTGGCCAAGAATCATTGGTAGAGAGCAAAAGCACCTGGAAAAAGCTGCAGTAGCCGCCAAATCAAAGGCAGCTTTCTCTGTACGTAGGGTTTTAAGTTGTACTCAAACAGCTGGTCTTGCGTACCTGGTAAGAAATACTTCTGACGAAGTTTCTGATGTGACCGAACATGAAGGATAACAATTTAATGAAGTACTCTAGGGATCGGAACCAGCCGAGCTTCACATGACACAAGGTTCTTCAGCTACAGTGGAAGTGAAGCTTCCTGCCTCAGTAACTAATTCAGTTTGTAAACATTGTTCTTTATTAGATTAACCAACAATAATTATTCAGAAGACATGATGTTCCAACCCCTAAAGACAGATTGTTATTTTTTTTAATACAGTTTTAATAAAAATAAGGTACCATGGACTTCCCTGGTGGTGCAGTGGTTAAGAATCTGCCTGCGGGTTCCAGCCCTGGTCTGGGAAGATCCCACATGCCATGGAGCAACTAAGCCCGTGAGCCACAACTACTGAGCCCGCACTCTAGAGTCTGCGAGCCACAACTACTGAGCCCGTGTGCCACAACTACTGAAGCCTGTGCACCTAGAGCCCATGCTCCACAACAAGAGAAGCCACTGCAATGAGAAGCCCACACACTGCAACAAAGAGTAGCCCCCACTCACCACAACTAGAGAAAGCCCGTGCACAGCAATGAAGACCCAACGCAGCCAAAAATAAATAAATAAATAGATAGATAAATAGATAAATAAATAAATAGATAAATAAAAGAAATAAGAGGGAAAAAAAGTCTCCAAGTATTTTTAAAAATAAATAAATAAATAAGGTACCACTTTGTGACCCATATAATTAGCAAAACATTAACAGGACTGAGAACATCCAGGAACTGTAGGAAAACAGGTATTCTCAGATACCCTTCTAGGAATGTAAATTGCTACTTACAAAGCAATTTGGCAGCATCTACCAAACTTTATTTTTTACTCAAAATTCCACTTCTAGGAATCTATCCTACAGATGTGCTCACCTCTGCACGAGGAGAGGTATGCATTAAGCAGTTCCCACAGCACTGTTTACAATAGCAACAAATTGGAAATACTTCAAATGTCAGTAAGAAAATAGTTTTAAATAAATTACTGTATATTCACACCTTGGAAGACTGTACAGCTATTTTTCTTTAAAAAAGCAACAATAAGACAAACTGTTAAGTGGAAAATAAATGTACAAAGAAATACATATATATATAGAGAGAAAGAGTATGGTCTCATGTTTGTAAAAATAAACATGTATATATCTGTGTAGATACAAACAAAGAAAAAAGTCTGAAAGAATATACACCAACTTGTTTTCAGTTTTTCAACAAGTATGTGCTTTTTTAAGCCATTAACAGTAATTTTCAAGACACAGACTTAAAATTAGACTTGGGCTATCTTCATTTTTCAAATTTAAGGCCTAAAAACTATTTTTTTCTGTGTGTCACTTCTTCGATAAATCAAGCTTTGTGGATAATTCTATATCACACACTGGGATGTATTGGTGTCCACTGTTTGTTCACCAACATTATGCTGACATTGTTATGCCTTCAAAGCAAGTCACATAAGGCTTAATTCAATTTGCCAAACCAGCTTCAAAGAGGTAAGAAACCTCACCAAGCTGCCCTCCTGAACCATAACCAGCTGACAGCTAAGAACATATCCGGAAAGAAGTAGTTTAATTTAGCAGATCTTTTTTTAGTTTTTATGAAATGTTTAATAAATGTTTCAGTGTTTAATTTAGCAGACTCTGATCTCAGGCAGTGAAATTTAAATTTGATTCTAATTTTCTTTTCAAGTTATTGATCTAAATGATCAATACCTAATGATGCGGCTTTTCCTTTCCTACTTAAATCTCCAATGAATAACCAAAGTCAAACGTGTGAAGGACTGACAGACCTGATGATTAATAAAAATTAAAACCTCAATTCTAGACTTAGAATAACAAACTATTTTATCTGGGTGCACAGTAGAAAAGGTAGTTTTCCAAAACAAAAATTTCTGGTTCTACAATAAACGAGAAGACACAGTTCAAAACAAAATGTCAGGCACTCACCGTAATAGCTATGGCCTTTAAACCATCCTAGCACCCCTCCCTCTACCCTCAGCTCTAACCAGTTTAACTGCTTTTAAATGGAACATTCTAAATTATAAAAATAAACTGTATTTCCTCCTGCTTAAGCTTTCCCATTTTTCCAAGACATGTTAACCTTTATTCGGGCATTTATCACAAATATACTACATCCATACGATACCATTTCTAAATATTTTATACAGAGATGCATTAATATGAGTGTGATACTATTTCCCTTCCACTTAAAGAACAATATGACAAAAGAACCTTGAAGGTCTTTATTCAATTAGAACCCTGGATCTGAAGACTGGCTCCATGGGATTTCATAAAACTTGAGTTCACTTCGAAAGGTCACAATCCTTTTCTTTCTTGACAAGCACCATATCTAGATAAACCATAGCCCTTCACTCTCCAAAAGTAACTAACAGAGTACAGGGTAAGTAACTTGGTAGAAACACATGAGGCTGCTCAAAGTCTACCCAGAAACTGGAAAGTAACTCAGTGCTTGCTGCAAGCTGTCATAGAACACTGCTCCTTTCATGGCCAGAAACACACTCATTTTAGTGGCAACACCTGGTATCACATCTCTATTGTTCATATTTCTTTTGTCACAAATATCAATAAATCTCATTTCCTTATTCACCTAGGAGAAGATAATACATTTAGTGAAACTTTGGCAATAATAATATTGCCAAATATTACTGGCAATTATTACTGATATTGCCAATATCAGTTTCTATAGCTTATGTCTTATTTTAAGCATGATACCAATTCAGTCAACAAAATAATCATCTTAGAAATGAAGTTAATATCTTTCCCTTATAAGTTAGATAGCTTTTTTTAGTTAGGATCAACCAAGTCTTGAGGGCCTATTTGAATGTCTGTCTTTTTGTCTTGAGACCAAATGCCCTAAATCCATTAAAGAGACAAATAATGTGGGTTTTATTAAGTGAAAAGGCAAAGCTTGCTTAAATTAAGTTTTACTTAAAACAGAAACTACTTAATATATACATGTTTCTAAACAAATCTATATCAGGTGGGTTCAGCTGACCATTTCACTACTTTCTTGACATGGTTTTAGAGAAGAATGTTTTTCAAGCTTCACGTACATGAACCTTTGGAAGGCTTTTAAGTGTCTGTGGATCTTTACATGCTAGTAATTGTATCATTAATATCATTAAAGAAAATACAAGGACAAAAGATTTTTCTGAATTCAGTACATGTTTTTTAAAACATTTGTGCTTTATTAATCACAAGCACCTATATATATCTGAAAAACACTAGTACATTTATGCCCATTTATTTAGGCCTATTTATTTAGTTGGCAGCTTAGGGGTTTGCATAGACGACTGAACCCCTTACGATAACTACATATCGCTCATCTTTTAAAGCCCACAGTTGGGAACCACTGGCAGAGAATATGAAATACAAAACTGCCTAGTTATAAACAGTATAGCTCTCTACAGTAAGTATGTGGAATCTGAAGTGACAATTTATTGTGTGTTAGGTATGAATATGCTTTTTCCCTCTAAAACTACAATTCCAAATTTAAAATCAAAATTAGTCACAAAAATCATTTACATACAAGCATTTACTTCATAGGCAATTTTTAAGAAATGCAATTACTCATAAAAAGGCTTCAGGACACCCTGGAACACAGGACAAGGCAGCTTCCATTTCTACCACCACCGAGGGAAGGTTGATTTTAGTCCTGAGCTACACTGCCCGGCCAGACCATCTGTAACTACAATCTTAATAAGATTTTGAAGGTATCACAAGTCAGAGCTGCTTGTGAAAGAGACAAACACACATGGCAGAAATGCATAAATACAAATCAGAAAACAGCCACCTCACCATGAAACTAGAACAGCTGTGGGAGTAATGATAAGAATGGGGAAAAGAGCAATAAAAACACAGATATAGTGACTTCTCTGCCCTATCCTTCCCTTACTAATGCACGGAGAATTGATCGATGTTTGGTAGTATCTTGTTTATTGCAAATGAGAAATAAACCAAAGCATTTTTGCTCTGGATGAGTCCCAAGAGACCATCTATCCTGGACCCACTGTCTCATTTTACAGATGAGAAAACTCAAGTGCATAAGTGGCATGCTCCAGGTTGCTCAGCTGACGACTGATAGCAAGTCGTAGTCCCAGAACTTCTGGTTCCTAGCCCAGCATCTCTAGTGTCTTATCTGGTATTTCACAATCCCTCTCACATGTCCTAATCTAGATCTGATTCGCATTTATGTTGAAAATTATTTTGACAACGATAACTATTTTAAACAGACTTTCTTACACTTCATTTTACTATCCTGCAGATCATTTAAATTGAGCCTCAGAGTTTACCCATCTATGGAAGTGGTGGTGGTGGATATGTTTTTTGGGCACTGTGAGTTTTTCTTATAAGAACATATGAAAAACAAATGTGTCCAAAAAACCAGTTTCAAATGCAACTTTTCAAGAAACAAACTTACTTTAATGAAGTCCAATTTGGTTTTCAGAAACCAATGACCTAGATTTACTTTACTTTAAATCAGATGGGTGCATCATCTCTCATTCAAATAAACACATCAAGGTGCCAAATGAAGATGCATAATTATACTGCCAAATGCTGCAGGCTTTTTTTCTTTTTTTTTTTAAACCAACTAAGTTTCTGTGACAGGAAACAGTTTACAATGACTAAATTCTAAACCCTGGAGTTAGGACACAATACTAAAACTGACCTGAATAATTTGTATACACTTTAAGGTTAGCTGTTAACAACACAGAAACAATAAATACTAATAAAGAAAACTTCAAAATGAGTTAATCAGAAATATGACAGGTCATAGCACAATAACAACGGCTAAAATTTACAGAGTACTTATTGGGGACAGATACAATTTTAAGTGCCTTCCACACGTTAACTCATTTTATTTTTAAAACCCCACATGTACGGGGGACTTCCCTGGTGGCACAGTGGTTAAGACTCCACGCTCCCAATGCAGGCAGCCCGGGTTCGATCCCTGATCAGGGAACTAGATCCCACATGCATGCCGCAACTAAGAGTTCACATGCCACAACTAAGGAGCCCACATGCCACAACTAAGGAGCCCACCGGCCACAACTAAGAGCCCGCCTGCCACAACTAAGACCCAGCACAACCAAATAAATAAATAAATATCAAAAAACCCCATACGTAGGTACTATCATTATCTTCTACTTTACAAACTAAAAAAACAAGGCACAGACAAATTAAATGATGAGTTCACGGTCAGATTCTAGTAAGGGATTTAAACTCAGAAAGTGTAGCTCTAGAGTCTGTATAGGAAATGCTAACAAGACACAAAGATGGTGGAAAATGTACATGAAATGCCCAGAATATCTAGACAAATCTAGAGAGACAAGAAGTAGATTAGTGGTTGCCTGGGGCTGGGGGAAGGGGTAGAGGAAGGAATGGACAGTGACTGCTAATGGGTATAGGGTTATTTTTTGAGGTGATAAAAATGTTCTAGGGACTTCCCTGGTGGCACAGTGGTTAAGAATCTGCCTGCCAATGCAGGGACACAGGTTCGAGCCCTGGTCTGGGAAGATCCCACATGCCGCGGAGCAACTAAGCCCATGCACCACAGCTACTGAGCCTGAGCTCTAGAGCCCGTGTGTCACAACTACTGAAGCCCGCCCGCCTAGAGCCCGTGCTCCGCCACAAGAGAAGCCACCACAATGAGAAGCCTGTGCATCGCAACGAAGAGTAGCCCCTGCTCTCAGCAACTAGAGAAAGCCCGCGCTCAGCAACAAAGATCCAACACAGCCCAAAATAAATAAATAAATTAATTAAAAAAAAAAATGTTCTAAAATTATTCTGTGGTGATAGTTACACAAATCTGTGAATATACTAAATAACTAGTGAACTGTATACTTTAAATGGGTAAACTGTATGGTATGCATATAATAGTCATCCCACGGTATCCTCATGGAATTGGTTTTAGGACACATACTCCACCCACATACCAAAATCCTAAGGTGCTTAAGTCCCTTATGTAAAATGGCATAGTATTTGCATATATGGCACAGTATTTGCATATAACCTATGCACATTGTCCCTTATAACTTCAAATCATTTCTAGATTACTTATAATATGTAATGTAAATGGCTATGTAAATAGTTGTAAATACAATGTAAATGCTATGTAAATAGTTGCTAGCATGAAGTAAATTCAAATTGTGCATTTTGGAGCATTCTGAAATTTTTGTTTCCTGAATATTTTCAATCCATGGTTGGTTGAATCTGCAGATTTGGAACCTGAGGGTAGGCAGGGCCAACTGTTTATCTCAATAAAGCTGTTTAAAAAAGAAAAGATGGTGGTGAAATGTATTCAAAACTGAACCATATTCAGTAGAAAAAAATGGAGATGACAGTTATGTAAATTGCTACTATTAGGGAAGCAATTTGAATTCTCTGTTTTTGCAACTTTAAATCTAAAATTATTTTAAGTTCTGTTTTGTTGTTGTTGTTGTTGTTGTTGTCTGTAATGGAAGCATCAACACAGCATAAAGCAGAAGGTACCAGAGCTAGAGGCATGATGTGCTGGGCCTGCCTCCTACCACCTGTAACTTCCCTTATCTAAATAATGACGATGATAATACCCATCCTCCTCACTCCCTCACCTGCCATGAGAACCAAATGAAACGTAAACGTGACGAAAGACAGCCAGGATAACAGCAGAGATGACCACTGGATGAGTTAACTATGACTCAAAAGGGTTAAGTTCTTGCCAAGGGTCATACACAGGTAGAAAGCAGCAAATCACCAAGGCCTGTTCTCTTCCACTCCCCCATACTCCCTCTATGAATACAAGAAATCTTTGTATTGGCATTAGTCAGCAGTTATCTGGATTCCTTCTGCCAGGAAGATGGAAGGGTGAGAAGGGAACTGGAGAAATGTACACATTATGTCATGAATCATCATTCTCCAAAATGCAGAGAAGCTGAGCATGAGTACTCTCCTTCCTCAAACTACAAGCAAAAATGTTTTGGCTCAGTTTCCAATATTAAAAAAAAGTCAGTGGTTCCCAAAATGGGTAGTCGAATGAAGCAGAGGACACATGACCTAATATTCTAGTGGCACTGCTTTATGTTCTTTATATTTCAGTCTTGTTGCTCAACAAGCACTGATCTAACCAAGAGATATACTACTATTTGGCTAAGTCAATTACTTGATGTAACTTGATAAAAAGGCAAATTAATATAAATTACTCACAGTCGTGGATAAGATAGAATTAGCCCTTCCCAAAAAAATGTGGGGTTAATTTAAAAATAAATTCAGGGGCTTCCCTGGTGGTGCAGTGGTTAAGAATCTGCCTGCCAATGCAGGGGACACGGGTTCGAGCCCTGGTCCAGGAAGATCCCACATGCCGTGGAGCAACAAAGCCCATTCGCCACAACTACTGAGCCTGCGCTCTAGAGCCCATGAGCCACAACTACTGAGCCCACGTGCCACAACTACTCAAGCCCGCCCACCTAGAGCCCGTGCTCCGCAACAGGAGAAGCCACCGCAATGAGAAGCCCATGCACTGCAACGAAGAGTAGCCCCCACTCATCACAACTAGAGAAAGCTTGTACACAGTAACGAAGACCCAACACAGCCAAAAATAAATAAGTAAAAATAAATAAATTTTAAAATAAGTAAATAAATAAATTCAGAATTATTTTCAAGACCATGAGCCCATACACAGAGTCACCCCCTCCCCTCCAAAAAGCCTGAAGAACATACAACAAAATGTTTGAAATGGTAATCATCTCTGGAGCTGAGAATAGGTGATTATTTTTATGTCCTTCTATAATGTTCATCTGTATTTTCTATAATGATATATGCATGACTTTTATAACTCTGAAAAAGTTTCCTTTTTTCTTTTTCAGAAGAAGACCAAAAAACACATTCAACTATTCACAGAGGAACAAGTTGTACATTTGGAGGGTGGTGGGGGGAGGTTCAGAAAAACTTAGCTCAAGGCTTCTAACTGGAATTGTTATGTCAAAATTTCCTTTAGCAACTGTATATTCCATAAGACAATATTCAATCAACAGTACTTTAATTTTAATGGTTATTAAAACATTACTCATCACATACTAAGTTATAACGGAAATGAAGCACTGGTGGCAAAAGAACGCTAAAAATTAAAAAGGAACTTTCATCAAATTTAAGACTCTGTGACTAATCTTAAATCATTTCTATTAGTACAGTTCTTTCCTAAATAAAAGATAAAATAGTACCACCATATTTTTGTTATATGAAATTGATAAAAATATTAGAAGAAATAAGCTGAATATAAACAATTAACTGGGTGCTATGGAGAACATAAAAATCTAAGGTTATTCCTACTTTCAAGGAACTGAAAATCTTAATGAGAGAATGGACAATTTTTTATATTAAAAGGTTGTACATTATGCAGTGAGTGTAAAATCTGCGAAGCTGTACGTGGGAGCCCTGAAAGGTATGCTAGTAAGGCAGCCCAATATATGGGAATGGTCCAATAAGCAGTACACCCCATACATCAAGAATTACATAGTCAAGGAGCTCGGGCAAGATGGCAGAGCAGGAAGATCCTGAGCCCACCTCCTCCCACAGGTACACCAAAATGACAACTACTTACAGAGCAACTATTGATAAGAAAGACCAGAATCTAGCAGAAAAGATCTTCTACAACTGAAGATACAAAGAAAGAACCACAATGAGATGGGTAGGAGGGGCAGGGTTGTGGTATAGTCAGAACCCATATAGTCAGAACCCATACCCTTGAGTGGGCAATTCACAAGCAGGAGGATAATTACAATTGCAGAGGTTCTCCACAAGGAGCAACAGGTCTGAGCCCCACATTGGGCTCCCCAGCTCCGGGGATCCTGCACCAGACACGCCCCCAGAACATCCGGCTTTGAATACCAGTGGGACTGACTTTCACAAGACCCAGAGGGCTGTGGGAAATAAGAGACTTCACTCTTAAAAGGCACATACAAAATCTCACATGCTCTGGGACCCAGGGCAGAGGCAGTCATTTGAAAGGAGCCTGGGTCAAACCCACCTGCTGATCTTGGAGAGTCTCCCAGAGAGGCAGGAGGCAACGGGAGCTCCCCCTGGGGACATCAAACACCGGCAGCAACCATTATTGGGAGCTTGTTCAACCATGTGGACACTGGTGTCGGCAAGCGACATTTTGGAATCCTCCCTCTAGCTTATTAGCACTGGGGACCTGGACCCGCTGATCAGACTGTCAGCACCAGTACTGGGAAGTCTCAGGCCAAGCAACTAATTGGGCAAGGACACAGCCCCACCCGCCAGCAGGCAGGCTGTCTTAAAACCCCCTGAAACCACAGCTACGCCAGGACAGGGCCCTGTTCACCACAGGGCTCAGGATGCAGCCCCACCCACCAGTGAGCAGGCATCAGCCCCAGGAACCCCTGGGCTTGGCCCCACCCACCAGTGGGCAGGCACCAACCCCAAGACTCACTGGGTCTCAGCCCCGCCCACCAGCAACACACCAATTCCGGGACCCGCAGGCTTATAGTCAGAGACTCTGGGACCTGGCTCCACCTACTAGAAGGTCAGCACTAGACTGGGACCAACCTCACGTACCAGTGGGCAGGCACCAGCCCCAGGACCACCGCAGCCCCACAGACTGACATATCAGGACCCATGCAACATGCCAGCAGGCTGGCAAAAGCCCTAGGATCCCCAGGGCCCTGGTCCTGTCCACCAGCAGACCAACACCAGCTCTGGGACACCTTGGGCCCATCAGCCAGCAGCCACACCCACTAGTGGGCTGATACCAGCTTCAGAACCCCCAAAGCCCTGCAGCCAGAGACCCCAGAACCCGGCCCCACCCAGCAGCAGGTAAACACCAGCTCTGAAATACCTTAAACTCCTCAGCCAGTCACCCCAGGATCCAGCCCCACTCACCAGCAGGCCAGCACCAGCTTTGGAACACCCTGAAACCCACAAGCAGCCATGACAAGAACTGGCCCCACCCACCAGCAGGCCGACACTAGATCCAGGAACACTGGTCCTGTAACCACTCACTCCAGAACCCTGTTCTGCCTACCAGTGAGCCAGCATTAGCTGTAGGACACACCCTGGGGTTCCGCAGACAGCTATCTCATGACCTGGCCTTGCCAACCAGTGGCCAGCAGCCTCCACACAAGGCAAGGTCTGGCAACCAACTGGGCTGGGGGCCAGCCACACCTACCAGGTTGCCCATAGCAGTCAGCCCACCACAACAGAAGGACCCATGCAGCCTACATAGGGGGCACTCCTAGAGCATACAGCCCTGGTGACCAGACCAGAGGGAAGTGGGGTGCTGGCACGCATAGGACGTCTCCTACAAAAGACCACTTCTCTAAGGTCAAGAAACATAATCAGGGGCTTCCCTGGTGGCGCAGTGGTTGAGAATCTGCCTGCCAATGCAGGGGACACAGGTTCGAGCCCTGGTCTGGGAAGATCCCACATGCCGCGGAGCAACTAGGCCCGTGAGCCACAACTACTGAGCCTGCGCGTCTGGAGCCTGTGCTCCGCAACAAGAGAGGCCACGATAGTGAGAGGCCCGCGCACCGCGATGAAGAGTGGCCCCCACTTGCCACAACTAGAGAAAGCCCTCACACAGAAACGAAGACCCAACACAGCCAAAAATAAATAAATAAATTAATTAATTAATTAAAAAAAAAAAAAAGAAACATAATCAACCTACCAGACACACAGAAATAAAAACAGCAAATTGGGCAAAATGAGGTGACAGAGGAATATGCTGCAAATGAAGGAACAAGATAAAACCCCAAAAGAAGAGCTAATTGAAGTGGAGATAGGCAATCTACCCAGTAAAGAGTTCAAGGTAATGATGGTAAAGATAATCAAAGAACTTGGGAGAAGAATGGATGAGCAGAGTGAAAAGTTAGAAGTTTTTAACAAAGAGTTAGAAAATATAAAGAAGAACCAGAGGTGAAGCATACAGTAACAGAAAATTTTTTAAAAAAACTAGAAGGAATCAACAGTAGATTAAATGATACAGAGGAATGAATCAGCAAGCTGGAAGACAGAGCAGTGGAAATCACTGAAGCTGAACAGAAAAAAGAATAAAAAGAAACGAGGACAGTTTAAGAGACCTCTGAGATAACATCAAGTGTACTAACACTCGCATTACGGGGTCCCAGAAGGAGAAGAGAGAGAGAAAGGGGCAGAGAACATATTTGAAGACACAATAGCTGAAAACTTCCCTAACCTGGGAAAGGAAACAGACATTCAGGCTCCAGAAGCACAGAGAGTCACAAAAAATGGATCAATCCAAAGAGGACCACACCAAGACACACTGTAATTAAAATGGCAAAAATTAAAGATAAAGAGAATATTAAAAGCAGCAAGGGAAAAGCAACAAGTTACGTACAAGGGAACTCCCAGAAGGCTATTAGCTGACTTTTCAGCAGAAACTCTGCAGGCCAGAAGGGAGTGGCATGATATATGTAAAATGATGAAAGGTAAAAATTTACAACCAAAAAATTTCATTCAGATTTGATGGAGAGATCAAAAGTTTTACATACAAGCAAAAGCTGAAAGAGTTCAGCACCACCAAACCAGCTTTACAAGAAATGTTAAAGGGACTTCTCTAAGCAAAAAAGAAAAGGCCACAACTAGAACATGAAGATTACAAAAGGAAAAAGCTCACTGGTAAAGGCAAAAACACAGTAAAGGTAGTAAATCAATCACATACAAAGCTAGTAGTAAGGTGAAAATACGAAAGTAGTATGGAAACACAAAAGACCCCAACTAGCCAAAGCAATCTTGAGAAAGAACAGAGCTGAAGGTATCACACTCCTTGACTTCAGACTATATTACAAAGCTACAGTAATCAAAACATTATGGTACTGGCACAAAAACAGACACATAGATCAAGGGAACAGAACAGAGGGCCCAGAGATAAACCCACACATTTTATGGTCAATCTATGACAAAGGAGGCAAGAATATACAATGGGGAAAAGACAGTCTCTTCAATAACCAGTGCTGGGAAAACTGAACAGCTACATGTAAAAAAATTAAATTAGAATATTTTCTCATACCATATACAAAAATAAACTCAAAATAGATTAAACACCTAAATGTAAGACTGGAATTCATAAAACTCCTAGAAGAAAACATAGGCAGAACACTCTTTAACATAAAACATAGCAATATTTTTTTGGATCTGTCTCCTAAGGCAAAGGAAACAAAAGCCAAAATAAACAAATGGGACCTAATTAAACTTAAGAGATTTTGCAAAGCAAAGGAAACCATCAACAAATCAAAAAGACAACCTACGGAATAGGAGAAAATGTTTGAAAATGATATGACAATCATAAATAGTCTATCTCCTCTTAGGTATAATGAAACTGTGAGAATTGTATGAGGGCCTTGAAAGCCCTTATTAATAGCAGATTGCAACGGAAAACATTTGGAAAAACCCCAATCAACTCAAACAAACAAAAAAATTCTGCTTTACTAGGAAGGGCATGGCCCTGTTTTTAAAAACAAAACAAAACAGAAAAACTCTTTGAAGTTCTGATTTAGCATGCAGCACCAAAATCACATGCCAGGGTCCTGAGTCCCAAATTTGAAAACATAAGTTCATTACTCAGAAGTGAAATCTGGGTAAACAGCCAGGGAGTATGAGCTACTTCCAAATTTTTTTTTTTTTCTTCCAAATGAAAAATCAGCTACAGGTATGGATTATTCCTATCACACTAACTGGGTAGCCATTTGGGAGACCCAGACACATTGTATACATTATAAACTTCAAAGTTCTGATTTCACCAAACAGCCCTCGTGTTTTCTTGGCAAGCAGAATTTTTCCTGGCAATCAAAAGAACCCCATCCAAGAAGTCAATCAGGTAATTCTTGAGAACTACTTATTCAGGGTATTAAGATAACTGCAGGAATGAAATACAAAACACACAACTTACAGTCTAATTAGGGAGAGCAAACCAACACCCATGAAAAGTAACAGCCTGTACCGTGTAAGAGCCTTGCCTGTATTATTCACACTTTGTCCCTAGGACATAGTATAAAATATATGTTCAACAAATGCTGTTAAATAGATGCTGCTTTAGTCATCTTGGTCACTCCAACATCTAGCACATTTCCAGTACAATGTCTCCTGAATGAATGAATGATACGGTGCAGTACACATAAATATGTCTTGCATGACTTAGGATAAGAAGACAGAGATCACTGAGGACTAAAGTAATCAAGAAATATTTCATGGGTAAGACAAAGTCTTGAACCATGAAATCTTAGAGCTGGAAAAGATCTTATTATAGCATTAGCAGGATCACGTAATCTGGTTACTCCCAAGGAAGTTTCCAAAGATGCCAAAAACAGCTTTACATCCCTAAGATAATTAAACTCAGTAGTAACTACTTTAAAATTGAGGAAATCCACATAAACAGTGGGGACTATGGAACCGTAATAATAACCACCTGCTCACACACTCTTTCCATTCACTCTCCCCCCAACTCCTTCCCCACTCTCAAAAGACCAGGCAAGGGAGGCTGTGTCCGTGGAGCCAGCCTGTCTCCAAACAGTCTCTGTCAAAGTTTGAAGGAATATCTTTTGCTGAGGATTTAACTCCTCACATCCTTTTACATCCGCTTTATAATCTCTCTCTAACCTGGTTTCTGAAAGCTGAGAATCAACAATCTATATCCCCTCTTTAATTTACAGAGTTCCCCAGAGAAACTCATCCATTCTCAGGCAACATTTACTGACCACCTTATACTATCCTGCTGCACATGCCAGAAACTTAGCTGGGAACATAATGGACATATCACCTGCTTCCCAAAGTATCACTGGGTGGAAGAGAAAAATATTACAAACAAATTACAAAACTGTGTGGGAGTATTATCACAGACATAAAAAAGCATATACTCTAGAAATCCAAAATAGGAACTAACAATTTTGTATAAAAAGCCTGGCAAGGCTTTCAAGAAAATATAGTGGTTCATTCATTCATTCAACAATTACTTATTAAGCATGTACTATGTACCAGGCACTGCATGGGCACAACAATGGATATTTGCCCTAGATCTTGAAAGACTAAGTAGGGAGTTTACTAAATAAAGAGGAACAGGAGATGGGGAAAGATCTCTTAGTCAAGAAAAAAAGCACAAGCAGAGTCATGAAGTAGGAAAAGAGTATGACATAGGTGAGATATTCAGCATAGGTTTAAACATTGGTGAGATACTCAGCATGTCTAGAAAGGATGTGCTAAAGAAATAGAGGGCCAGCTTTAAATGTCAAACTTAAGTATTTAGATTTTATCCTTTATGGACAATAAGAAACATAGACATTTCTGAAGAGCGAAGTGACATGATCAGCATGGAGTTTTTAGAAAAAGATCTCTTTTGTGGAGGACAGACTGGTGTAAGCAGGGCAAACAGACAGTGACTTGCCCACTGTCAATCAGTTCATTAGTGGTAAAATTGACTAAAACCCAGGTTCTCTTGTTCTTATCCCAACATTCCACAGAATAGCTTGGGATTACAAAGAAGGAAGAGGGACTTCCCTGGTGGCACAGTGGTTAAGACTCCGTGCTCTCAATGCAGGCGGCCCGGGTTCCATCCCCGGTCAGGGAACTAGATCCCACATGCATGCCACAACTAAGAGTTTGCATGCCACAACTAAGAGTTTGCATGCCACAACTAAGAGTTTGCATGCCACAACTAAGAGTTCGCACGCCACAACTAAGGAGCCCGCCTGCCACAACTAAGACCTAGTGCAACCAAATAAATAAATATTTTTTAAAAAGAAGAGGAAATTAAAAAAAAAAAAAAGCAGGAAGAAAAGCACAAACAATAAAAGAAAAAAATAGATAAATGGGACTTCATCAAGATGAAAAACTGTTCTGCTTCAAAAGACACTATCAAAAAAGTGAAAGACAACCCACAGTATGGGAGAAAATATTTACAAATCATGTATCTGATAAGAAACTTGCGCTCAGAATATTAAAGGAACTCTCGCAACTCGATAACAAAAAGACAAACCAAAAATGGGCAAATGATTTGAACAAAAATTTCTCCAAAGAAGATACACAAATGACCAATAAGCACATGAAAAGGTGCTAAACATCATGAGCCATCAGGAAAGTACAAATCACACCCAATAGGATGGCGCTAATCAAAAAGACAAAAGAATAACAAGTGTTGCCAAGGATGTAGAAAAATCAGATCCCTTATACATTGTTAATGGAAATGCAAAATGGCACACCACTGTGAAAAACAGTTTGGCAACTCCTCAAAAAGTTAAACACAGAATTACAATATGACCCAGTAATTCTATGCCTAAAGTATCTACCCAAGAAAACTGAGAACATGTCCACACAAAAACATAGCATTACTCGTAATAGCCAAAAAATGGAAACAATCCAAATGTTCATCAACTGACAAATGGATAAGTAAAATGTGTTACGATGGAATATGATCAACCATAGAAAGGAATGAAGCAGATACATGTCACAACATTAGGAACCTTGGAAACACGCTAAATGAAAGAAGTCAGTCACAAAGGACCACATAACGTACGATTCCATTTATGTGAATAGAATAGGCAAACCTACACACAGAAAGTAGATTATGGTTGCCAAGGACTAGGGGTGGCAGGGGTGGGGGCAGGAGAATGAGGAGTAACTGATAATGGGTACAGTTTCTTTTAGGAGGAACAAAAATGTTCCAAAATTAGACAGCGGTAATGGTTGCACAACTCTGTGAACACACTAAACGCTGAACTGAACACTTTAAATGGGAGAACTGTACAGTATGTAAGTTATATCTCAATAAAATTTCTTGAAAAAAGCAGTAAGAAAGAGGCTGGGTATTTTAGGCCATGGGAAGAGAAGAAAAAAAAAAAAGGTGGGGAAGCAATAAGCACTAAAGCACTGTTAGTGGGCTTTCAAAAACTCTCTAGATGCCTTACAGAAAGGATTTGGGGCCTACAAGGCCTGGAAGAAGAATAATGAGGGACCCCGCCTGCCTGCCTGCAGGCTGTTGAGCGTGAAGCCCTCCTAAAGGCCCTTGGCCCTCGCATTCCAAATACCGTACTTACTAATTACCTTGCTCCTGGACTGATCCAAGGAGGGCAGTGCGAGTGTCTTCCAGAAGCCATAGGATAAACATGGCACATCTCCCTAGAGCCATAAACTTTACCAAAAACACCAATTTTTGGAATGAAAAGAAGCTAATATACTATGGAATGCAAAAATCTCTGAATTTGTAAAGTAAAAAACAAGACTTCAAAGAAATTGCAGGATTGTGGCAAGGGCAATTCTCTGATGCCTAGAGGCACCTGAGTGGATAAATTTGAGCATTACCCTACTGATCTGTCTTATACCAACAGGAGAGCCTTAGTTTGTCTCATCCTTCCTTGTAGAGGCCTCGCTTGACTGGCTCCTAAATGCCTCTGCCATCAAATATAATTGCCAGATTGAAGCCTGCAAGTCCTCACTCCACCCCCTGCCCTCCCACCCGGTGCCCAACACACTCCTATCCACACCAGTGCTCTCCTCCTGCCCCTGTAGCTCTCTGCCCCCACTACCGCACACATGCTTTTCTCTCCTCACTCAACCGCGCACTCCTCTCTATGGAGCCACTTTGCACACGTCAAAGGCCCTGCCCATTCCTTGCTAAACCACGGGCTACCCACCCCAGCTGCAGGCCTTGTGAATGCTATGACAGCCCCTTCCCTCTCCCTGTCACCACTCGCCCTGTCCCTCTCACAAACTAATGCACATATTCAATATTTTCATAGGGGCCAAAACGTCACAAAAGACTGTGTCCTCGTGCCCATTTTTTAAGCCCTTCTGGTACCATCATTTTCCTGAATTCTTGAAAAAGTATGCCTTCTCTATATATTAGCTAACATTTCCTGAGTATATATTATGTGCCTTTTCTAGTACTAAGCCTTTTGCATACATTAACTTCACTTATTCCTTACAAAAAATCCAAAATATAGGTTCTATCAGCAACCCCGCTACGACAAAGGAAACTGAGATGTAGAGAGGTTCAGTAATTTAAGATCACTCGAACAGTAAATGCCAAAATCTGGACTAAAACCTCAGCCTGCCTCCAAAGTGCACGTTCTTAACCCTGTCCACGCCATCGTGAGAAGCCAGAGACCAGAACAGTCCCCCAGTCCCTGCTGCCATTTCTGAGCACTCTCTTTTCCACTAAATTATTTTAAAATTCCTCTTGTTTTGCTTTCCAACTTCCTAACTCAACCAGCTTTGGGGCAACAGAAAGTAATATGTATCCACCCACTTTCTAGGATGGGAGAAGATGTTTCCACAGAGGATTAGCTGAACATCCAGAAGGAAGCAAGGTGAGGCGGTGACACCTCCTGTCACAGCACCTCCTCTTCCATATTTCCACTTTAAACTTGAAGAATGTGATTATGATCAAGTACAAGTCCATCTGTACCTGCATACTTTCAGGTCTTCACTAATGGGGAACGCTCTATACAAAAATCAGTAACTTTTTCAAATCAAAGCTTTCAGGAAATTTATGATTCTCCAGGTTCTTTGGATTAGCCTTCAAATTCTGAGTCAAATAAACCTCACAAAGACTTTGCTGCTTACCATTCTTAGTTTATTCTGTAGGCTTGTTGTGAATTGTGAATATTTCCATACCGCTGCTTGCACGGCTCATTACGTCTCAGTTAACATATTAGTCTATAATATGCACTATAATTTAAAAATCATATAATTGTCTTTACTTTTAAGTATTCTGTGATTTGGAGGCTTCACTAAGCCAGACTGCCCTTCCTCCTACTCATTCCTGTCCCATCTCGTTATTCCAAATTAGAGGTTTGACTCTATGTTACGAACACATACCTGCAGATGGTAAACTCCTGTGGACTAACAATTCAGATTCAAGGCCTGAGAGGCAGCTACAGGAAAGCCATTTGAGAGACAAATTGCACTTGAAGGACAGCAACCCTATGCCTGGGTCAGCTAAAGCTCAGGGGAAGCCTAGCCCAGTAGGACCTGAATTTGGTACACAGGCCTAAGAAAAAGGGGCTTGGGGACTGAAGGAATTTCAAGAGTACAAGAAGAAGGTATTAACACCACAACAACTGAGCCTCCACGTCTAGCCCAGAGAGTTTGCTGTGTGCCACCCTCTGCAAAAAAAAAGTAAGTATTTATCTATTTACCTAAGCCATCAGGATAAAATAGAATAATTATATTTCTGAGTCTATGAAGATAGACATTTATAAAGAAAAATGATCCGAAAACCATTAAATCTAAACTGTTTAAAATTTTCTAAGGGAAATAGAATAAAAACTTCATTAAATATCATTACACCAGTCCAGCTGAGCACTGGGCAAGGGGAGGAGAGACGCTGCCTCTAGCCCAGCAACGATAGGACACAGGTATCACGAGCTCTAGGGAAGAGCCACCACTGAGACCAGGTGATGAATTTCACTTAACAGTCATTCCACTGAGGCTCAGGGAGCATATACCCTGCACCAGGCACTGTTCTAGTCACTGTGGATAAACACTCAGTTGCGGCCCTCAAGGAGCTTACGTTCTAACTGGAGAAGAGAGAAAACAAACACGTCAGGTGGTGATAAGTGCTAGGGAGTAAAATAAAGCCAGCCAGAGACTGGTAGGAAAGACTGTTATTTTTACGTAGGGATATCAGTGAAGGCCTCTCTGAGAAGGTGACACATACATGGAAACCTAAAAGAAGTGAAGGAGGGAGCCATGCAGAATATCTGGCAGAGAAAACAGCAAACGCAAAGCCTTGAGACAGGAGCACGTTTAGTGTATCTGAGAAACAGCCAGAAGGGAAGTGTAGCTGGATAGGATGAGTGAGGAGAAGAGTGACGTAAGATGAGGTCAGAGAAAGAGCTGTATCGTGTAGTATTGCAGCCTTAGTAAGGAATTTAAATTTTATTCTGAAAGAGATAGGAAGCGAATGGAAGGTTTTGAACATGATCTGACTTTTATTCGAAAAGTTTGCTCTGGCTGCTGTGTAGAGCACAGGGGGCAAGGGTGGAAGCAAGGGACCTGTAAGGAGGCAAAAGGTGATCATGGTCTGGACTCGGAAGTAGCAACAGAAGTGGTGAGAAGTGGCGGTAGATTCTACGTGTATTTCAAAAGGGAGACATTATCCACTGAACCAAGATCTGAAGTCCTCAGAATATCTGCGGCAGACTGCAAAAATGGCCACCCATTCTTTTCCTCCTTGTATTCATGACATCGCAGTATAATTTTACAGCTCCTCCCACAAAGGGGTGGAGTCTTTCTCCAGCCTTGGGATTTCAGCTCGCTTGTAACCTGCTGTGGCCAGTGGGATAACAGCAAACCTAATGCAAGAGATCTGAAAAGTACTTAAGCCTTAAAGCTTGTCCTCCCTCACTGCTTCACAGAACCCCGCAACTTACCACGTAAAGAAAACCAGGCTAACCTGCCAAATGTTGAGACTCACACAGCCCAGACACCCCTGTAGCCACAGACAATCAACGGTCAGTCAACCATCAGATATGTGAATGAGACCATTATGCACCAGCTGACTGCAGGTGCAAGAGTGAGACCAGCAGAGGCCAGGACCATCACGTCGCTGAACCCAGCCCCAGCGGCCAAACCACAGAATGGTGAGCTAAATAACGGGCTGTGTTTTGAGCCACCAAGTTTTGGAATGGTTTATTAAACAGCAAAAGCTGATTCAATATCTTTTTACCCCCCCCCCCCCCCGCAAATCGAAAACAAACCACTAAGCTCTCTTGGTTTCTCTAATGGCATTACACAAAAAGAAAATTTCAATTCTAAGGTAAATTGATACAGAATGGGTATGATGTTGATCAGCTGATAAGCTGATTAGAAAAGGAGAGAGCACAAGTCACAAATTACTGTGTAGCTCATTAAAGTGTGGTGTATGACAGCCAGGGAGCTGAGTTCTTTGTGAAATAAAATCACCAAGATAAGAATCTCAGAAAACTGTGAGAATAAAAGATTTCACACCTATAGAATTTATCTTTTGAATGTCCTACACACCATTTCTGAAAATTACCAAGTACTTTACCCTCCTTCTAAACGTTAAAAATAATGCTTTTTCAAGGTTATCCAGATAGATGAGCAATTAAAGCTCTTTCCTTATAGAAAAGAAACCAATTATATTAAAGAGATCACAAGTTGAGGTCACAGTTCCTTGACTGATACAGACAGATGGGTAGATGGATGATGGGTGGATGGAGGATGGAAGGATGGAAGGACAGACATACATACATCGATAATACTTCGATTATTAATTACCTTCAGTATAAACATTTACGCTGTATGGAAAGACTCCTGTATATATTTTCTCACGTTACAACTGAGGCTTAATCTAATGATCACCAATGTTAAATGGATCACTTTATTCCCACTAGTTTGCTTACTTTCACTAGTTTGGAAAACAGACACAGGACTACCGTTCTGTTTTTTAATTAATTTTTTTAAAAGTCAAGGTAGAAAGTGAAACCCTCCATTCCTATTTCCCCAAAGATAATCACTCTTAGTCCACTCTCCCTCACAAAATATTTTTTTAAAAATTTGAAACCGAAGTATTTAATGGGTGAGGGTAAATCACCTTTTTTGGAACTGAAACAGAAACTGTTTAGATGGTTAAATGAAAGAGCTTGCCAGAGTTTAGGGGCTTAGTTTATGTTTGACGTTTGGAAATGGGTCTTCGGGAAGAAAGGAAATTCCTGGTGACAGATCTTGATTACCTCCGTTTCTGAAGCTATGCTCACCAAAGAAAGGCCTCCCAGGGTCACAGACTGGTCTATTCAGAATATACACTGCATCTCCTTTCAAGTACAAAGGACAAGGACAGATAGATTGAGTCTTATCAAAGTATGCATGGCAAAATGAAGAGCCCAGAAAATGAGGTTTCTAGTAAAAGAAAATCTTCCCAAATACTGTACGGATTTTCAAAAATATGAACCATGAAGTGTGCTTCTCATGTTACTTAAAACTTTAGCAAGCCACATCAAATCCTTGCACCTCTTAATTATACTCACTAATGAAGGGACAGAAACATGAATAACCTAACATTCAGTTCTTCCTGAGTATTAAAAAAATATATAGGGGGTAGGAGGCAGGGGGTAGAAGCAGGGAGGGCTTCCTGCAACAGCCAACAGAAACTTTTCCTTTTTAATTATGTTTGCTTAAGGCTAGAATTAAAATAAGCTTTTTAGATTTCCTGAACACACACCAAACAACAGTAAAGACAGACTGGGTGAAGAAAAAAGTCCACCTAAGAGGAAAGAGAAACTACACAGAGGACCAGGGTAGTAACTTTTACAGCACTTCTCTCTCATTAATCATGGTGAGCCAGAACCGGTGTGTCTGAGCTGACATAAATCCCTACAAGGCAAGAGGGGCCAAAGTGAGAGAAAAGACTAGAACATCCACATTCTCTCCCGCAGTTCACTCTTTCACTCAAACATCCCCCATCCAGAGGAGACTATACAAACGTGATGCTTTTAAGGTCCTAGGTTCTAGCCCAGGGGAAACTTCTCTATGGTGTATTTTAAGGAGAGCAGCAAAGTGCCAGGTTAGTGTCAGCAGCAATTACTGTGAACCGGCAAATCTCTGTTTGGTCCAAATCCAAGATGTGACAGGAAACTGAGTTGGTTTTACTGTCAAGAAGGTACTAAAATTCATTTAATCTTTGCATACTATTTCTGCTTTTCAAAGCTGATCAAATAAAAATCACCCAGTGAAGACCCCACTAAATTTTGATATCTTAACGACCACCATATTCATTCATTCTATAAACACTCACTCCATGTCACAGCCAGCTCTCAATCACAGCTGTAGAGACCAAAGATAAAACCAGAAGAGGAAGCCTTTCAAAGCACTTGGCAACATTTTTTTTTTAATATAAATTTATTTATTTATTTATTTACGGCTGTGTTGGGTCTTCATTGCTGCACGCGGGCTTTCTCTAGTTGCGGCCAGAGGGGGCTACTCTTCGTTGCGGTGCGCGGGCTTCTCATTGCGGTGGCTTCTCCTGTTGCGGAGCACGGGATCTAGGCACACGGGCTTCAGTAGTTGTGGCACGCGGGCTCTAGAGCGCAGGCTCAGTAGCTGTGGCACACAGGCTTAGTTGCTCCACGGCATGTGGGATCTTCCCAGACCAGGGCTCAAACCTGTGTCCCCTGCATTGGCAGGCGGATTCTTAACCACTGCGCCACCAGGGAAGTCCAGCACTTAGCAACTTTTGATAATCCTTTCAGAGACTGTGCTCTGTCCAAAGCAGCACCATTTCAGCTAACCAGAGTGGGCCATAACCATAAACATTTGTCTTTTTTGTTTGGTTGGTTTTTTTATTGTGGTAAAAGTCACATAATGTAAAACATACGATTTTAAACCATATTTAACTGTACAGTTCAGTGGCACTAAGTACATTTACATTGTTGTGCAACTCTCACCATCATCCATCTCCCAAATTTTTTACCTTCCTAAACTGAAACTCTGTCCCCATTAAACACTAACTCCCCATTCCCTCTTCCTACCCCCTCACCCCCACCCCTGCCCCTGGCATCTACCAATGTACTTTCTGACTCTGTGAATTTGACTATTCTAGGTACCTCGTATAAGTGGAATCAAACAGGATTTGTTTGCACCTAATGTATACTGGAATGCATTTTTAAGGTTAACTTACATAAACATTTGTCTTTAAAGTTATGCTCAGTTTATTAGACAACTACATTACACATTAAAATATATACTGATATAAACATTTGTTAAAAGAATATTGAAGATACAAATCAGAAAACAAAAAGGAATGAGTCAGCACTACTTTACATACATAAAGAATTCCTTTTCTACCTGAAGGATGGCTTCACTCAACAGGTACTCAATGAGCAGGGAAGATGTGGGGCGGGGGGGGGGCACTATCCTAGACAATGGGAATACAATCATAAATCGACATGGTCCTGACCCCAAGGATGGGAGATATCATGACGAGTGTCAATTACCAAGTGTCTACCATGTATGAGGTACTGGTCTAGACACATCACAGACATGGCCTCTCAAACTAATCCTGCAAGGCAGATATTATCACTTTACAGACGAGTAAACTGAGGCTCTGAGAAGGTCGTCTGTCCAAAGTCACCCAGTTTGCAAGGAAAACTGACTGGAATTCCAAGACCTTTGGCTGCTGGCTCACAAATCTATCCTCTTTCCATTAACTCTACCTTGCTAGACATGCAACATCTTTGTGTCTTAATCATCAGTCTCCCTAGCTTCCCATGCTACCTCTGTACTGCTGACCTGGTCACAGCTCAATACGGCCTGAAGTAAACCCACCTGAAAAAAAAAAACTAAGCAAGAGAAACAGAGAACGAAAACCAATTGTTGAAATTTCGTTTTAAAAAATTTTCTAAACAGACGGGAAAAAAAAGTCTGGGAACTGTCTCAAGCTTCAATAAAGCTGAAGTCAAGCAGTATGGTATACACATAAAGTGCCTTGCCTTGACTGAAGCTTTCTTTTTTTCAGTCTTTGAGTCTTTATTTTAAATCTTTAAGATAAAAAGTAAAAATTCAAAGTAGAACAGAAACATCAGCATCTACCAGCTCAAGGAGACAGGTAACTTGGAAGAGAGAGTTCTTTTCTGATTAACATTCCAATTCAACTTTGAACTGCCAGTGATTTCTTGGAGCCTTGGTTTCCCTCATTATATACCTACTTCAAATGTATGTACACTTTGCTTTTATGAATATTTTCAATTCACGGTCACTTATTTTATTTGAATTCATTATTTCTCAACAGAAACTGAAGACATATCAATGAGAATACTCATTATCTTGAGTTAAGTTTGAGAAAAGAGTGCTTTGGACATTGTAATAACCATAACTTCCCATGGGGGAAAAAGAAAACTTTCTAGGTCTAGGCCTGAATAAAGACTAAATACAGGTTTCACTGCTAATCAAAATTACACATGCACAACAAATCCATAATCTCAGTTCATAAAAATAGCTTTAGGTAAAAACTCACAGGTGAAGAAAAACTTCTAATACACATGAAGCTCATATTTTAAGCCACTTGTTCCAAAGATACTTTTCCAAAACTCCTAGTAAACTCTTTAGATTGGGAAGGGGTGGGGGTGGGGGGATTGGTGTTTTGTCTTGTTTTGTTTTACAATTTTTCAGTGTTCCCACTAAATGAAAGACGTTAGGTTGATAGCTATTTCCTATCCGTCCAGGTAGCATCCAACAACATCTTAACTCCATTTAGCAACCACCTACGGTCCCTCCTAATGTTTCACAGTGACAATGTTCATTCAGTGTCATCACACACATGCAACTCCCCAACCCACCCTCCCCACAAAGCACCAAATGCACCAGCTGGGGAAGACAGGTGAACACAATGCTCTAGGTGAACATAATGCAATGCAGCTCACTCTTGGCTAGACTAGCCCTTGGGTTCAGTAATTTTTTTTTGACAGCTTCCAAATGTTACTTCACTCAAAAATTCATTTTAAATGTTCTCTAAAGTCCATTAGCAAATGTAATACATAGTGCTATACTGTTTTACTTAAACAATTTTGTCTGTGTGTAGACTAAATAGATTTTAAAAAACAAAACACCCACTTCCCAAACATAGTATACAAAAATAGATCATCTTTACAGGATCCACTTGAAACCCAAGCCTTAAGATAACAGACAATTAAGTAGTATTTATAAATAAATGATAATAACAGTAACGACAATGACAAAGATAGCTAACATTTATATAATACTTGCCATATCTGGGCCCTGCTCTGAGCATTAGCTATATTAACTCATTCAATCCTCAAAACCACCACCCTGTGGAGAAGTTCTTGATCTCTCATCATTTCCAAATGAGTCAAGCAAAACATCACAACTTTCTCACCAAGAAAAGAGGCAAATAACTACTTAATTATCCTTGTATTTATGGAGAAATGAGTATAAGTCATTAACTATGATGCTATGATATAAAATTATTCTCTTAAAAGACACTACAAAATAAAAAAAGGATATCTTTCTAGCCAGGAAATGTATGTGGGTAAAGTGTCCTACCTACTTTAACACATAAAAGAAAATATTCCATTAAGTAAAACCTTAAAAAATTATAATAATTTTACCAAGAGTATCTTAATATTAAATATAGATTTGCACTTAGAGGTGTGCACATTGACTCCAAAATCATTTTGAAATTCATTAACCACTAAGGTACAAGAGTGGTGCTTTAAGCCCTGACTGTCAAAAACTCCAGACTCTACAGTTCTTTTCCTTATTTTGTTGGATTTCCCCACAAGTCACAGTCTGAGATAATCACAGATGATGCTTTTTCCTTATGTAAACCATCACAAATTCAGTTCTGCCTCAAGCACTGGTACTGAAAAGCACTCACTCCACTCAATTTTCACCACCTACAGAATGCAGCACAGATAACACTCAATAATTTAAATCATAATAGCTCAGGAAAATTTAAAATTAGCAAATGACAAGGGGGTGGATTCGATTTTTAACTTCATTCAATTTGTCAAATTTAAAATACTTTCAATTATTTATTTTTCTCAATCTTTACAGTAACCATAACACTTACTAATGTTAATTGCTTTGCCTAACTGGTTTTACTGTTGCCTGCATTCTCAGTTAATGAACTTTAAGTGGTGCTGACAATAATTCTAGCTCTGATCTTTCTACACCTTTCTTCTGTTAATGAATTAAATCTAATGTATTATGTTCCCCACTACTCCAAGCAGCAGTTCATAAAACAGTGAATTAAACACATGAAAACTTAAGATCATGCACTTTAATAACACAGTGCCATCTACAGAGTATGTAGCTGGACCTACAGATGGATTTTATTTAGTTTTTAAAGGACTTGATATCTTTTTTTTTTACAGTTTGTACATTTCATGTTTATAGTGTGAAAGTACATTGGTAATAATTTTCAAAAAGCAAGCAATGATTAAGCAATTTGTTTTCAAAGAAACCTCAGTATCATAAGATGACAAGCATGATGCTACCACAACAAGAGAAAAGAACTTTTTAAAATTCCAACTCCAATAATAAGACTATCTCAAAGTAATTAAAACGGTATTAATCATCACATATAACAAAAATTTTTTGAAGCATAACACAAGAATATATAAACATGAGGGAAAAATGCTCATGACTAGGTAGGAGGTTTGTGGGTGATTTATATACTCTGTCGTTGTACATTCACGGCTATGTACAAATGCCCTCAGGGTCAAGGACAAACTTTAACCCAGCCTGGATGATTTGGCCCAACGACCTAAATAGCTCCATCAGTCTCTGACCTCCAGCTACAATGGCCTTTTCAGAAGAAGTACCTCATCAATCTTCTTGTTTTGCTCATCACTGTGTTCCCAGGACAGTGCCTAGTACATCACACCACACAGCAGAAATCTGATGAATGAATGAATGAACTGAATTACAGAGCCCACAGAAAAATTTCAAAAATGAGAATTTGAGGCCTTTGGATGTGACTGATTTAGCCAGGTCATATGCAGACTCCTTTCATAGCTATTTGCTTCATATATACTTTGAAAAATACCTGCACACCATTTATTTCATTCGAGTCTCACCATAATTCAAGAGTAGTACAGGGCCTACCACTCCTAAGCCCAAGGGTATTTAAAGTATATACCATTTCTAGAACATACCACTAAACCAGAAATGCCTAAACAAATTCCACCATTAGTTGAAATGTCTTTTACAATGTCAAAATATAAATCTAAACACAATAAAATATAGCTCTATCCCAAATCTCTAGGAAATAACTAACTCTAGATAGTAAAGCACAAGGTTTTCTCAGCAGCCAAAGGTTACATCAAGGTTCCTCAATAGCTAAAAACTTATAAACCTCCAAGAACCAGCCACACCCCAAACTGAAGCAACTAAGTTTTAGAACTTCATCTTAACTGTTATTGATTAAAATATCTTTAAGCTTTCTTAAAGTGAAATGAACTTTATTTATTTCTAAATGACTAGGTATCGTTAAAAACACCAGTTAGTTATACCACTTGCAGATGTAGTTGAAGAGGCATGGAAGACAAGGCAGAACAGAGAGTACTGAAACATCCTTTTACTTTTTAGAAAGTCCCTTGTATCAAACTGCTTTCAAGTCATTTTGACTTCTGCTCACAAATTAGGGGAAAACACCAATCCTTCTGATTCATCACTATATCTTTCCAAAAAATTAACTTGATGAGTCAAAGGTTGAAATAGCCTTCTGACCCACAAAAGAAGCTTCATTTTTGCTACAAATGTCCTTGAATTCAAAATACTCATTCAAAAAGAAAAGTGGTACATGCCTATAATGTGGAAGGTACAATCTAGCTGTGATTTCCAAACTGCTAATGTAAGAATGTATGAGCGGTCCTCTGGAGCCTGAAACCGCTCTGCACTCTCACTGTATATCCTTATTAGGTATGGCGAAGGCGCAACCCCTCCATTCCCAGATATTGTCTTCTGGGCTTGCTTTGGTGAAAGGCTAATTCCAAAGCCTGTATCTTCCTTGTTAGAAGACAGTACTTTTCCTGAAATGGTGGCAAGTCCCAATTTTCTCCACGTTCTTTTTAATGTTTTAACGTTTTACTTTGAACAGTGTTCCAGGCACTAGCAACGGCGAGTTAACTACATAAAATGTAACCTCACCTTAAGATGAAAGTCCTTCATGGTGCCTACATAAATGGATGAACTTTTGCCAGACCCCTTCCCTCACAATACCGTGAATTCTGAAACACGATGCAGGCCCACAGGAGTGACTCAAAGAAAGATCAATGGCAAATAGACAGACAAGGGAAGGAATATTTATTAGGCCACCGACCACACATTAGCAGTTTACCCACATCATCTCATTCCTCACAACCACCTTGGGATGTATGAGTCCCATTTTACAAAAGTGGAAACTGAGGCTCCAAAGAGGTTAAATACCTGATCTCAAATCACAGAGGTAGAATTATCACCCAGGCTTGAACCCATACCCTTTCCTACAATATGCTAGTTCCCAAAGATGGGAAGATGATGGTAAAAAAATACCACTGCCAGAACGCTACCTGTTTACCAAACTCTAACTCTCCCGCCTTTATGGTGACAGCATTTGTGTCCCACAGGGGTCCAGAGGGGCATCTCCCCCTCCCTGCCAACGTGCGGTGCCGGCGACCCTTCCTATCTGCCTCTTGGTGGCACTGCCTTGGCCTCTCCACGGAGCTGAGTCTGTGCGGCCCGCTGCTCTTCCTCACCTCTTCCCTGTCACCATCCACCACCCAGTGCTACAGCCAGCCCCGCTGCTCCCCCCTCTGCTATTCTCCACTTCTCTTTCTCATCACCTCAGTCTCCTCACAGTTTTCAGGGTTCTTACAAGAGGTAGGAAGATGATTCACTTAATAAATCATCCCAGCACGGCATGAGCAAGAAGGCTGTTAGCTCCAGTGCTCACCTGTGTTCATCCACCACTAACGCACATAATGGAAAAGGCCCTGGCTTTGGAACCAGAGGGAACTGGGGTCCCAACTCAGGCTCTCTCCACCCGCAGTCAACAGCAAACATCCCTTGTTCTTGGTGTTGTTGGGAAGCTTCAATGAGACACCATGTGGTACCTCACCTGGCACATAGCAGGACCAAGAGATACTGCTTCTCTTCTCCTTCACTGGTTACTAAATTATTTCTTCACCAGCAAAGATAACCTGAGTTTCTCCTCCAGACTTCTTCCAGGTCCACAGCTATTCCAGAGAGAAAGCTATTTTACAGGCACTCTCAATTTTACCAATGGTAGTTCTATTCACCCAGCTTAATTTTTCAAATGACACTGATCAAAAATTTCCAAACAACCACACTGGAGTCATGTAGTAACTTCTACCCTCAAATACCTTTTAAAATTCTGTTTGGTATCAAAAAGAATTAAAAATCAAAAAAAAAAAAAAGAATTAAAAATCAGAAAACACATGCAGGAGAAACCTCTTGACATGAGATCTCCCTTCTGCAGAAAGGAATTATATGACAAATTCTCTCTCTCGGCTCTGAGTGAGGAAACTGACACCTACCACCCAAGGCAATGGTTGCTAGCCTTTAGGGAAACTCCTTTGAGAATCTGATGAAAGCTCTAAACCCTCTGCCCCAAAAAAATGTCAATCTGCACAGAGACACAAAAACTGCCTGGAATTTCAAGAAGGTTAAGGACACTCTGAAACCCACTCATCAACAGCAAAATAAGAGCCCTCGACAAAGAACCTTCTATGATACTCCTTAAACTGGCAAAATCCTCAACTCAGATTTTAAGGTGCAATAAATTCAAAAGCCTAGACAAAAACCTCAAGAAGATAAAGAAAGAAGTTTTCTCATTCACTCTCCACATCTGGCTCCAATGTCAACTCTTTCTGGCTCAAAACAGAATGCTACAAAATTAATGGGGCTCAAAACCTGAAGAGAAGGTTCTCTCTATGAAGCAAAATGTCAAAACAAAGATGTGTTCAGGGTTAGTGAATGTGCTGGGAGGGTGGGCAAAGGAAAAGGAGGTAAAAAAAATTAAGTATTAAGAACATCTACGCATTTTATTTCCCAGTATCATCCTTTTTAACTTTCTATGTCTGTGTATATTCTTAACGTGCATTATATATTCATATAATAGCACATGTGTACAACATATAAACAGAAATATACATTATTTTTACTGATAGGAGTAAGCAATCACAAAAAAAGTTTGCAGATCCTGTCCTACTAGACAACTGCCAAAATGAGTTTACCTAACAATAATTTCTCCTGGTTAACTCTCCACAAATGGAATTTCCCTTGAAAATAATCACATTAGCCACCTTAAGTTCTTATTCCTGAAATGAGAAGTCAGTTTCAAACTGATGTTGACTAAACAGTAATGCTGAGATTGTTCCACAAGAACCAGTTCTCCTTTTTGCTTTAAAAGTCTAATTCTCACAGCTCCACATACTCCATATTTTTCTTCCTTAAGTGTAAATAATTCATGTAATGTATTAAAGAAATAATCAACTGAAAAACACTGGTATACATTTTCCACTACACAGTTCTTCCTATAATTATAATAGTTAATATTCTTCAACTCCTAGAAAATCGCCAGCACTGAGCTAAATGTTTTACCTGCTTAATGGCACTTAATCTGACTTTATGAAGTGGGTTCCTCTCCCAATTTTGGAGATAAAAAAACCAATGCTTGGAAGTCACATGGCTGTGAGTGGACCTAGAATTCGAACCTACGTGTGTGTGACCCCAGAGCCTCCATTCTTACCTCAGAGAGGCCACCTGCCTCCCTCAGGTAATATGTTACATATATTAGGTATATACTGTTATATATTAGGTAATAATATAATAATATTATACTGTTTAATTAATAAGTTCCTTTATGCATAATTCCACTATAATATAAAAATAAGATCCCTGTCTTGTTTTTATAAAATCTTACAATACAAAAGGTAGAAAAATATTTTTAAGTGGTAAAAGAGAATGTCATTGCTGGCAAACAAACCAAAGAACTACTTTAGTTAGCCTTTTTGTAATATCTAGAAACTTTACTGTTTTTTTTCAAGCACTACAAAATCTAGTTAATATTAAGAGCTTACATTATTATAAAAGTTTTAAAGACAAGAGAAAATTTGACCATAAAACACTGCTCTGAAAGTCCATTATAACATCAGATGTGCTATTCTCTCTTAAACTATATAAAGAAAGAAAGCCTGGTGATCTGATCAGCCCATAATTCAGTCCCCAAACACCAGCAGAAAAAAGAAATTTCACTGTACTTAACATCTTAACTTCTACAAAATGAAAAGTGATGAATCCCCTAAGTAAAAGGAATGACTCTTAGTCTGTCATACATAAAATCCACTCCATCCTCTCCTCCACAAGATATCACTTCTGTTTTTAACCTGAAACATGCAGAATTACCAGAGAAGAAAACCACTCTCAGCTTTTTAAGTGAACACTCAGCAATTTGATCCTTTAAAAATAAAGTCTTCATTAAACAAGTTTATAATTTTGTGTAAATTACTAGTTAAAATAAAATCTGCACGGCCTGGGTTTGGGGGGCAAAATTTAATATTTAGAAAGGAAAAATAAATGTCTATAGTGCTATTACTAATAACCTAGATGTTTTCAACTAACAGTGTTCATTCATTTACTAACAAATACTTATTGAATACCAACTATGTATGAGGCACTGATCTAGCCCCTAGAGATTAGAGAAACAAGGTTTCCACACCAAAGATTATATTCTCATGGGGGAGGAAAAACAGATAACATACAAGTGAACAAAGATAAAGTAATTTCAGATTATAAATATGATGTAAAAAACAACAGAGTGATAGAAATGTCAAAGAAGACTATTTTTAAAAGTGATGAAGGATGGTCCCTAAGAAGGTCCCATTTGTGCTGAAACTTGAAGAATGATACAAAGTCAAGAGAAGAAAGTTCTAAGTAGAAAAGGACCACCTCACCTTAGGTTTCATTTGGCACCTTAATATTTTTATGCCCTGGATGGGTTATATCCTGGAGAGACCCATTTTATGATGAATTCTGTTTAAAGCTTACAATATTTATTGGTAAGTATCCAATGCATCTGCGCACACATAAAGCTAACATGATACTCAGGAAAAACAATAATAATAATAATTCCCAATCTTTTGGTCTAAGCCAAAAGCTCTTAACTCTGGGGAAAGAGCAGGAATGGTAGAGCTAAATCTTTGAAAAGTTGATGAAAGCAATGAACTCTATCCTCCAAAAAAAAAAAAAAAATGCACCTACACAGAAACTTTACATATAATTTTAGGAGGTTCTTAGAAACTTGAAGCCCATCCACGATGCACATACCCTATCCCCAACGAGAAATCCATGAACCCTAGGTTAAGAACTAAGCAGTAATTATCACACTCAGATGGGACGGATATGAATGCAAGCTGCTTACCCTACTTTTAAATGATTCACAAATCAGGAATGCTTACTCTCAATTTATTTTGGCCCACATAAGACATTGTATGGGAATTTTCTCTATGCTACAGAAACAAACTATTAGGAGGTATAGATATAGATATAGATATATAAAATTCTCACCTAAAAGTGAATGAAATGCCTCTTCACTACAACTAGTATAATCTTTCGCACATGATAACAGTGTCATTTGATACTGGTTTTGTGCAAGATCTTATAATTTCTTCCCCCAAAGAAATATATTACCACACTGCTTCAAGGGCTGTAAAACTGAATGTTAACACCTATTAACTTACAGATGTTCTTCTGGTTCAAAAGCAAAGCTCATGATTATTTTTTTAAAACCATTCACACATACACACACACTCACACTACAATTTAGTTGCCTAAGGAATATACATCAATTACAAATGAACTTATTTACAAAACAGAGACAGACTCACAGACATAAAAGACAAACTTATGGTTCCCAAAGAGGAAGATGGGTGGGGGGAGGGGGGATAAAGCAGGAGTTGGGGATTAGCAGACGCAAACCACTATATATAAGATAGATAAACGACAACAAGGTCCTACAAAGAATTATATTCAACATCTTGTAATAAACTATAATGGGAAAGAAAAAAAAAGAACATACATCGTTAATCTAAGGTACAAACTAGATCAATGGTTCTTAACTTTTTTAATTCAGACACCCCTTTGAGAATTTGAAAAATGCTATGGAATTATCCCATTTAAAAAATGGACAAATGCATACAAAATGTGCATATAATTTCAGCCTGCTCAATGCATTTCAAATTCATTCAAGGGTTTAAGAATACCTACAATACAAGTATATTATGACTGGCTGTTTCTGGGAAGGGGAGCTAATTAGGAAAACCGACTTGGGAGGAGGATTTTCCATTATACATCCTTTTGTATCTTTCGGAATTTGAACCATATAACTGTATTATCTATTCAAAAAACAAGTAAGTCAAAAAGCACTACACTAAAAAATGTGGCAGGATACCAATGCAGAAGGTGAAAAACCGCCACGTAAAGATGTTTAAAATAACTAGTCTACTAAATTCAACACATTTGCACACTGTTTCTTCGTATTTGGGGGTTGAAAAAGGTTCATGACCTCAAAACTATGCTCTTGTTTCATAATTTTCAGAGAAATCTCCAGTTTCAACTTTTTTGCTAGGAAAATACAAAAAGTCAAATAATAATTTCACATTATTCATATTGTAACTTCTGAAATCCCAGTTAAATGACAACAGTTAGTAATGTATTGAATGTGGTACTGCCACATCTCGATTTTTATTATCATCCCCGTTTGACAGACAAGAAAACCAAGCTTTCCAAAGCTAACTCGCTTGCCCCAGGCAACACAGCTAGTGAGCTAGCCAGGACTCTTGCAGGCAACAAAGCCCGTGTACTTCCTCCCATGCGACACCGCGGCATAACCTACAAGGAAGACAGTGAACACCAAAATCGAGGACATTATTTCTTAGGAGATCATTCGCATTATAAATACAGTTTAGAGCACTAGTCCATTATAAAACTGGGAATTCTATCTGTATGCTCCTTTACACTACACAAAGCAGATACAGATGAAAGAGACGAATTATCCCATCCAATAATTTTAAAAGCACACAAACTAGTTTTAACTTGGAATTTTTCAAGTCCTTACAGACTGTCCCCCTATAAAATAAAAATGTAAGCTGAATCATAAGCGTAGAGTTAAAAAAACATCAGAGAATGAGTGTTATAGAAATACGTTACCAATCTAAAGGTTTCAACACCAAGGGGCAAAGAGTTTCTTTCTGCTGAACAGCACCTCCAGCCATCAAAGTTTTTGGAATGTTTGATACTGACTGTCCAAACTATGAGCAAAATGCTTTAGAAACATATGATGAATTGTGAGGCTAGCAACAATGATGCCACTTTCATTATAATCCCATTTTCAAAGAGGTGGTAGCTTTCAAAACCATCTCACTCATATCTAAACATATATAATCGTTTAAGGTTAAAAAGAGAAGGAAATATGACGTGGGTAGAAAACATAAACCACCTAACCAGATACGACTACTCCTAGTAGTTTTTATTATTATTGCTATTATTATTAATGTGTGTGTGTCTATTTGCCTAAGTGTTTATTTTGTCCTTATTCAGCGACTTACCTAGGTAACTTGTCAAAGCTTGCTTTATGTCCTGCTGTGCAGGCACCCAGAAAGCATCGAAGTCTTTACTTTCTTATCAAGCACATAAGGCACTCAACCTCTACTGAATTTCCCTTATCAGGAAAATGAGTAAAAGTCCTTCAAGCTCAAAAACTTTAGGACCTTCTGAAAATATTTTCAGAAGTACTTTATGGAGAAAACTCAAATGTCTACATGTCAAGGTCTATCCTGCAATTTCACAATTGCAGGAAAAGCCAGGTCACTCTGATATATTTACACAGAACTACATGCTGGTGTTGCTGTCTACAGAAAAATAACATCATGGATACAAATTTCAAAACCCCACCTAATAGGAAAAGAGCAAAAGAGATGAAACTTTCCTTTCACTTTGTTACAGTTCTGCAAGTGAAGAGACTTTTAAAATGCTAAGAAATAATGGCAGTGTTACTTATAAGTCAGTCAAATATTACGATGCATATAATAAGCATTCTTATAAAACAAACACACAAAACAAGTGATCATTAATGCATACCTAATTTTTGAGCTTTCAAAAATTATATATTAAAAAGATGAGCTACATAATTACTATGTTTATACAATTTCCATTTTCAAATTCCCCTAAAATTAAAGACCTTAAGGACATGTTTTTTCTTTACTCTTTAAAGCAACCCCCAAAATTCAACTACAGTTTATATTGTACCCCCAAATAAAATTAACTTAAACCTTCCAATTCAGTCAAAACAATTCTATAGAAAATTAAATCAATAACTACCCTTTGGCATGCATATATAATTTATTCTGGTTTTTCCTAAGGAAATGGCAAAAAAAAAATTCCTTTTATGTTTTCCTTATATTTCATAAACTACCTCCTAAAGTTGTGAGAAGGCACACAAATAAAACTCAATCCATTGTAAGGAAAACAAATGTCATTCAACAAACTCTTTACATTCACTATAATAATCAAGAACAAATACACATTTCTAAAGTCTATACATGATTGTACTTCTTTGTTATTCTACAGATATGGAAATCTAATTTATGGAATGCTTCCCAGAATATTTTCCCAGAACGTGTTTATTACACAAGAATCACTTTTAGTCTGTCTGGAAATTAAGCTTGTGGATGTATCTAGTGTTATATGATCTTGTTGCTCTCCAATGCTCCTATGCTGGCAAAATATACAAGTTCACAAAAATCATATTCTTGGAGAGCAGAATTCTTGGAAATTTTACAATACTATCAGACTCCACTTAAAATATGAGAAAAGGATATACAAATGGCCAAAAAGCACATGAAAAGATACTCAATGTCACTAATCATTAGGGAAATGCAAATAAAAATCACAATGAAATACTACTTCATACACATTATGATGGCTATTATCAAAAAGAAAAAAAAAAGGAAAAGAAAATAACAAGTGTCAGTGAGAATGTGGAGAAATTGGAAGAAGCCTTGGGTATTGCTGGTCGGGATGTAAAATGGTACAGCTGCTATGGAAAACAGTATGGCAATTCCTCAAAAAATTAAACATATGCTCCAGCAATTCTTCTGAGTATATACCCAAAAGAAGTGAAAGCAGGGACTCAAAAAGATATTTGTACACCCATGTTCTCAGAGCAGCGTTATTCACAATCACTGAAAGGTGGAAGTAACTCATGTATCCATTGACAGATGGATAAACAATATGTGGCATATATATACATACACACACGCACACACAATGGAATATTAGTCAGCCTTAAAAAGGAAAGAAATTCTGACACATGCTACAACATGGATGAATCTTGAGGACATTACGCTAAGTGAAATAAGCCAACCACAAAAGAGACAAACATTGTAGGATTCCCCGTATAGGAGATACCTAGAGTAGTCAAATTCACAGAGACAGTGGTGGTTGCAAAGAGGTTAGGGGGAGGGGTAATGGGGAGTTAGTGTTTAATGGATACAGAGTTTCAGCTAGGAAAGATCAAAAGTCCAGAGATGAGTGGTGGTGATGGACGTACAACAATGTGACTGTACCTAATGCCATGCTTCATGCACACTTAAAAATAGGTAAAATGGTCAATTTTATGTTATATATATATTACAATTTTTTTAAATGAGATAAGAAACAACAAAATATTAAAACATGTGCCAAATTCTTCTCACACATGCTTCTTTCACTACCCACGAAACCAACACCATGGCTCTGAGTGGTCAGTTAAGTTCTAATTTAAATGTTTACCATGGGCCCCAAGAAATTAACATAACAAAGTTTAAATCTGTTCTAACCCTAAGAAAGTTTAAACTGCTTCCTCAGAATAAAGTCCTTTGCCAGATATAGACACTAATAGCTATTACATGTCTATTTCAGATTAAATAAACTACTAAAGAATCCAATATACCTCCCAACTTTGTATTTCAAGTACAGTTACTTTTATCCCTAGCGAGTTTTTCCTTCATTTTTCTTCCAAAGCCTCATAAAGATTATTTTCATTTTTACCAGCAAAAACTTTAGCCAAAATTTTCTCCCCCCAGACTCATACGAGCTCATCTTCATTAACTGTAGATATATCATCTTTACAGTAATAGTATTCATTTCATGTTTACCAATTTCAAGTATAAACATGGAAATCTCATTTATGAATCTCCCTCCCTTAAAAAAAAATGTTCATACGGGAAAAACAGAAGTTTAAAATATCCTAGGCTACATTTTGAGGATCTTTTCTAGTCACACTACAGTTTTTCTTTTAATACCTTCTGATTTCACAAATTGTTACAGAAATATATGTTCACTAACTAACTAGCAACCAAGTTTTTTGATTTCCTCTGCGCCACTAAAGTGCATTGTATTGTTCACGTCCCCTTTCTCCTCACTCTTAAGTGTTCAGCAGACAAAAATCTACCTTCAACAGTAGATTCTAATAGCGCCATGCTATAAATGCTATGTTCGGATACATTTCAAACAATGCTTGTTCATAAACATAAAGCAAACTGATAAAAATTAAATGGAACAAAAAGTACCCACATACTCAAACAAAAGGTAAAAGGTTTAATTTAGAAAAAAAAGTTCTCATATTAATTCCATAAACAATACGATCATCAAATATTTTTTCTATTTGTACTATCTGAAAACAAAAATGCGTGTAATCAATTACTGACCATTTTTTCTCAATTTTAAAAAATGAATTATTTCAAACATCATTTTCTGTATGTAAGTTAATGGCACCATCTCCTCTACTAGGCCTACCTCCTGTGATTAAAACTGTACAATTTGTAGTTGTCACTGCATACAATGTATACATATAAATGTCAACAGAAGACAATAAGAAAAACACAGACCCAGACCTCATAAAGTTTCTGTGGCATTCAGTTTTTCTACTTATCAGTGTGAGAGATTCTCTGATAATAAGTTTCTTTTCATTTGTCCATGGCTATTTATATTAAATTGAACCCTTTAAAAGGGGGAGTGGGTGTATCTGGTCACACACCAATAATTTCAACATATCGGAAACCTCCATCCCTTCAATTTGCAACACGGAATTTTAACAAATATGGAACTCTACAAAAAAGAAAATTATATACAGATACAAAAAGATCAATTGAAAAGGAATCCATCACCTGGTCATGAGCCTTACCTTTTAGCAGCGGCAGAGGTGTTAACTCAATAGGCTTGCCTTGAGACCTAAACTGTGAGGAACTTTGCGACCTCTTCTGTCTGGCTTTTCTGACGGACTTCCGAGAAAATCCGTCTACTTTATCCACTGATGGAGGAGTAGTTGGTGCTGAGGACATATCCCTACTGAAAAGAAAGAAGTATCATCAACACATTCCCGAGGAAGAAGCACACAAGTGAGTTACTCAAATTCTAAAATTCCCATACACTATTTTTGAAAATGGGAATATGTTTAAAAGAAAGCAAATAAAATCAATTAAGAGCAGTCATATGTTCAATGGGAAAACAGAAAAATTTGGTGGAAAATAGAATATAAGTACTATATAAGCAATATTGTAATGTTAATACATTGTGCTACTCCCACTACAATATGCATTAAAGATGTTCATTTATACTTGAACGTGTACTCATTTTCTAACTGCACAGCTCTTCTCATCTTGAGATCCTGAAGTAATTGAGGAACTATTCTGCAGCTACAAAATTTCCATCCAAACATTTTCCCAAGATAGTTAATATTATGAATGGGCTCCAGAGTTGAAACTCTTATGGTACTTCAAGAATCTACACCAATGTATCACAGCAAGGTGAAATTTACAATTTCGCAACTACCAAGACATGACTTTTAATGCAATGTGCTGTGTTAGCTATGATAAACTACACCACACCACAAAGGAGGACAAGCTAGGCTACTTTAAACAGAACACATAAAAGGCATAATTAAAACCATTTCGAAGAAGTCTTCTTTTTGAATGAAGCCATCTGAAGTTACTAAAGCTTAATAAACAAAACTATGATGAAATGGTACACCAAAGTTGAAATAAAAACAAATTCACAGCCTACTTAGACAACCAAGTTGAGTTCCCTTGAAGTTCATCATCAAATATTAATTTTCATTCTATCAAACTAATGGAACTGAACAGTTCTTTGGGATTTTTTTTTAACATTCTCAAATCATTAAAATGAAGGCTATTTCCTAAAAGTAACAAGGATTAAGCTCAGTTTCATTCACCAATTTAAACAGATGCCATCATTTCTATGGCACTGAGGCTCCATGCTCCATGCAAGATTAATGGCAGACTTGAATAGAAATAACGCACATGGGGGAAATGCTGAAATGCAATTACTCACCTGGCATTCCAATACATAACATAAGTGTTTTTTAACCTCTAAATAAAAGAGTAAGGGAGTTTCTTCCTGAACGTGTGAGAATAAAAAGTTACCTGGATTAGCTGGATTCTGACAAAGTAAAAATAACAAAAACATAAACAAAAAACAAACAAAACCATAGGATGTCGAGGTTTGGAATTTTGAAGTCCTGTTTGGTACTCCTTTTTAAAAAAAGTTTTTAGCAATCTACTTTAGCCTTAAATAAAATGTGATAGATAAAAAGGAATTGCAAACCATGAATGATTATAGAAGAAGTAAGATGATTTAAAAATTCATAATGACTGCATCTGCAAGAAGCTCCACATCAATTTGTATGTTGTAAATTTAGGGGCTGCTTTTCCAATCTGGTATGTGAATTATTTAGACTACATTTAACCCTCACAACACAAGATTTCCGTAAATCCTGTTCCTCCTCCACTCTTTTTGTCTCTCCTTTATTCTTTATCTCCCATCTCTAAAGATGATTTACTGGTAGCAAAAAACAAATTTTTTTTAATCATTTGCCCCTTTTGCCCGCGGCCCAGGATAAACGTCAAGGATCTCAACCCTAAAGCGCTGCAGAATTGAACGTGCAGTAGCAGCGGGTCCGTACAAAGCCCGGGGAAACAGGTTTCGCCCTGGGCTAGGACGCCCGAAGCTTTATCATCCTCTAAGCATTGGGCACGGGGCATTTCCAAGGCACAGGATAACCTAAAGGGGGTACTGGGTGGAGGAGAAAGACAGAGAAGAGGTTGGTCTGTAGGGATGCTCACATACTCCGTTTGCTCCCACCCCCTCCCCCCCCCCACGCCACCCCAAGCCCTGGAGAAGATAAGCTGCTACAAAATCCTTCTCACTACACCAATCCCCCTTTCCTCCCCCCCGCCCCCGTCAGTGGATAAAGGGGGACAAGAATACGCCTCCAATGCCGGAAGGTGGAGAAAAAGGGGGGTGGAGGGCAGAGTGAATGAAAGGCATCATCAGAAGCATCTGCAGGTAAATCAGACAAGTGGGACCGGCGCTCCCTCTCCCGCACCTCACCCCATCGCACCCCTCGCCGGCCCAGGCCAGGCCTTCCCCAGGCCGGTGCCCTGCAGGTTCCCCAGGAGGTCGGGTAAGAGGCAGGAAAGGAGGAAAGGAAGCAGATGAGCCGCGGTGCTGGAGGGACTAAGTTACCTTGAAGCTTCTGGAGAAGAATCCGAAGATGATCTGTGGTTTCGGATGGGCGGGAGACGGGAGAGAGGGCCGCAGCGGGGGCGGGTGGCGGGACCGGGGCGTGCGGGGGGAGGTCCGGACAGCGGCAGGGAGCCCGGGGCGACGGCTGTCCGGAGCGGCGTCCCTCCGGTTCCGCGGCAGCGGCGCCTCTAGGCCTCACGGCCGGACCTGAACCTCAGCGCTCCGGCGGCGGCGGCGGCGGCCTCACGATCCTCCCCCGCGGGCCCGTCCCATCAAATCGGCACCGACCCCGCTGCGGCTCCGCCGGTGGCTCCTCGCTCACATTCCCGGCGGGCGGCGCCTCTGCTCGTTGCCCCGGACCCGGCGGCTGCAGCGACGACGAGGGGAGGGGGGAAGGGAGGGAAGAAGAGTGGATCCGCAGCGGCAGCAGGAGGAGAAGGAAGGAGAAGAAGGAGCCGCTGGGGCTGGAGCCGCCGCTGCCAGAGCCGCCGTTCGGTGCCCGCGGTGGGTCCCCGTCAATGCCCCTTTCTCTCTCCTATTGTCAATATCACCGGGCAGCTGAGTCCATGGCACACGCGCAACCGAACCTTCTGGCCAGCAGCGCCCGCCTCCAGCGCCCACTCACTGGAGGCTTCAAACGGGAAGCGAGGCCTCATTGGCCGGCGTCCGCCTTCACTCCCTTGTCAGCATGTTGGGCTGAGACCCGATCAGGGATTGGCGGCGGGGGGGCGGAGAAACAGGAGGGTGGGAAGAGAGGAGGACGAGGATTGGGCTGAGGCGAGAGGGACCCGGATGCAACCGCGATCTCCGGCCGCGCTGCCGCCGCTTCCGCCAGGCGGTGGGGTAGGCTGAAGAGGGGAGTCGCCGCCGCTGCCAGGCCTGAGAGGAGCTCCTTAAACCCGGAGGGGTGCGCCTGACACCAGTGCGATGGGTTTCCGCGCTGTGCGGATCCTCTGGGCGGCGGTCGTCTGCAACCTGAGGATTCCAAGGGCAAGGGTCGGCTAAGGGTGGGGGCGTCCCTGGCCCTTGATTCCTCCCCTTTCAACGGCGAGGCTGGCCCTTCTGGACTCGAGGAATCCCATTCGGACGAGAACCAAAGCCGCCTAGAACGAAAGAAAGGCAGCCTGGGCGCCGCTGCCTTTGTAGATGGGCCCCTCGCAGCCCGGGGCTGTAAAACCCCCAGCAGTCGCTCTCCGCTCCACCTTGTGGGAGGCCTGGCACGGAAATCTGAACCCCTGGGGCCCGGCCAAGGGTTGGGTATCGCTTCGAATTCTCTCTCGCCTAGTCTCCTTTTCCCTAAACCTCTGTTTTGAATATCAGCTCCCTGGAGCTCCTGCAAGCCTGGTTGGGGCCAGTTCTGTGTAACTTGTGCAGGTGGGAAAGCGGTCTCTACGCTCTGTGATCACTTATTGAGATCAACCTCTTGGGCCCACCCGCTGTACAGAGCTCAGGGAAACCCAGTTTCAAACTGCGGGAGCTTGGGAGCTCTTCAAGTGGCAAGTTGGATCCGAAAGAGTTTATGGAGAAGGCTTCACTTAACTCTAGCTAGAACAAGTGATAAAATATTTAGAGATATGTTTGCATCCTTGATGAGTCCTAGGCCAAGTGGTGCATTTCCAGAGAATATTCTTGGACTCTTGCTCTATTTGAGTGGATTCTACGTATGTCTTTTGAGAGGGTTAAAAAAAAAAAAAGGAAGGAAGGAAGAAAGAAATTCTTAATGCTAAGTACAAATGTCAGGGTACCAAATGTTCAAAACTTGGAAAATGAAAAATAATAACGTTTATAATCCTTCAACCCAGAGATAACCACTGTTAGCATTTTGGTGTACTTCTGTCCAGTATTTTTTTTCTTTAAAATTGTGTATTCCGTTCTGTAGTTTTTCCCCTTCGCATTATATCATGTTTTCTATACAGTTAGGAAATAGAACTATATATAAATAAAACTAACATATTATACAACTGACAATAACAAAAAAATGCATTGTATTTCTCTTGTTTGTGTTATTTAGCACTCAAGTGTTGCAGATTTCTATGCCCATCCCCAGAAATGGGTCTTGAATGGAAGAAGTTTTTTTGTGCCATTAAAATTTTTTTTAATTCCTGTTTTGAACTGAAATGGGAAACAGGAAAAGATGGTGCTCTTATATGGAAGCAGGCTTCCTCTACTGACTCCAGGTGATTGGTCACTGTATAGATAGTGTCTGTGTTTGCTCTGAAAAGTTCACCTCCCCTAGGCCTTACAAAACTGGCTAGAATACCAGTCTCCTTGCCACCTGCAAGAAACTTACATTTCCACATCTCAGTTTCCCATACCAGTCTTCATGAAAAGTTCAGTGCCCCAGCCATGCAGAACTTGTTTGCTCAATTTCTGATTAAGGGTAAATGCAGAATTCAAACCAAGGAAGATTTTAAAGCCAACTCAATTTCCCTTGGCAACAATTGAATTGTCAAAGAGTAGTGCACGTTTGAAATGCTCACAGCTGTTGCTTAGAACATTTCACATTTTGTAGAGTGGGGATTTTGCTTGCAAATTATGAATCTCTGTAAAGATGATTCATTTCAAAACTCTTTCACTTTCTGTAAAATGGCTGAGTAACTGAAATGAGTAGGTCTTTTTTAAATGGAAACATCCTTGCCTATGTGAGAGATTTTTCCTTGGACAAATAGTTTCTAAAGGAGGTCCATGCATCCCAGGAGTATGTATATTCCAGGAAGAATGCAAGGCAGTCCATTTGGGATGCAGGAGAAGAAAATATGAGGACATCTATTTATGCTTAGTTCTAATCGAAAAAGAAAGCAAATATTTTATATAATATTTTATATACATAATGAGGGACCCAGCCCATGGAATGGTCTCTTGGCCCAGAACATCGTAGGAGATGTCCTCAAGGAAAAGTGGGAGTTACCCATTTCCAGGGGTTGGCAGTGGTGGTCCCACCCAGTCAGTCCTTGTCAACATGTATTGACTTATTGTGGTTTGCTAGGTTAAGTGGACTTACTGATTATAGTATCTAGGTTTAATTAAACTAACCCATAGAAAATAGGCAAGTTAGTTGACCAGAGTCCTTTGCAAAGAAACCACAGGAAAACAAGCAAATGGCGGAACTGACCTTTCTCCCAGTATCAGGTTTTTTGACAGCACATTTCAAAATTAAAATAACGATCTAATAAATCCAACCAAATTTTGGCTTAAAAAATATCAAATTCATCAAGATTATTTGAATGTGGATTTATATCCACTGTCATTAACAATGAACTTCACCCTGAGCATATATTATAATTGAGACAAGCTAATGATGATATATACTTTACAAATAAATATACATATATTTGGTTAAGAATTGCTCCCAAAAAATACACTGATTGGAATGAATGATCAGAAAAGTTTGGAGACTGCTACTCTAGATAATACAAAAAGAAATACATTATAGCTGTCTGGGAAGCCATTATCAAGTGACAAAACACTGTCCATTGCTATCAGATGAAAGCATTCACTTCCCAGACATCAAGGCTGAGCTTATCATGAACCTACTGGCAGACTGGCCATGTGATGAGACTGGAAGACGTAGTAGTCTATCAAATGGTAGCTGACCGGTGAACTAAAGAAGGGATAAGATAAGCAGCAGTATCATCAAAACAATTATCAACCAGTATAGGAGGAAAAGACCTTATGCTGATAAGACGACATCATCAGAGGTAGACTAGCCCAGTTGTGAGTGTGGGTGGAGGGTACATTAAACTGGTTGTGAGCTGAGAGGAAAGAATAGTGAAAAAGCCTGAGACAAGAGCTGCTCTCTTAGGAAAAACAATAAAAGATTACATACACAGCTAGTGTAGACAAGGGACTTTGGTGTTATATTTCTTCGAGCCACATTTATCTACACAGGTAACACCCTCAGCAGTGACATTTTCTTGGGTCACAATTTTTAAGAGTACAGTTGCATTTTCAGATGTGCCTCAAAAGTCACAGGTCATGCATGGCTTTCCATGTGATTAATGTGTATAATTATAGCTTGAGATTTAAAATGTTTAGGTGCTCCAGTTCCATTCCTAGCATGAGAGATCCTCGGTCACTAGTGGATCAAGGCAGGAACAGGGACCCTATGTCACTGATGGGGAAGGAAAATGGACCAAAAAAAAAAGGCGGGGGGGAGGGAGAAAGCCAGCTTCAAGTGCACTTTATTTCACACAGGATAAAACACAAAATAATGCACCACAAGCAATAATTTTGCTGGTAAAATAGTCAACTTACACAATTAAATGAATTAAAGTTATAACTAATTATAAGCATAATGATGAGAACACAGACTCTGGAATTAGATATACCCAAGGTGGAATCCCAGCTCTGAGAGCCAGGAGCTGGGGCAAACTTCTCACTCCTCACAGCCTGGGATTCCTGGCCTCTAAATGAGCAGAATAACACTTCCTAACTCATAGGATGGTCATCAGATTTAAATGAGGTTATGCACTTACTATAGTGCCTGGCATATGTTAACTGCTAAGTAAATACTAGTTATTACCATAATCATCCACTTTCTTCACATTTTAATACTTTTTATTCACTTAAAGAAATTTTTCTTTACGTTAAGTTTTGTCTTTTTTTTTTCCCTCAAAATTATATTCCGGAATACCCCTCTGTGACAGGAAGAAAACAAGGAGCAAGGAAATGAGAGGCATGCCTTTCAATCCACTTCCACACTAAATTATCAAGTGCGTGTAGGAGCATTCATTAGCAATAACAGGGATTTGCATTTTACAATATCCATATATTTTTGAAAGTAAAAGAAAAAAAAATGATCATTTGACTTAACATTATTTCAGAGCTTTATCTTCACTTCTAATTTATACACCTTCAAGAGAGGCTTAAACTATTTTGCTCTAAGCTTACCTATTTCTCTTTCGCACTGCAACCTTCAGAACGGCACTAGGACTGAGTCCTAGCCCCACCTTAATAATGCCCTAGCCTTGGCGTGGTGGATATCTGCTTCCCATGCATCCCCACTTTCCCTTTGAGGACCACACTCCTCACTTCATGTGATCCTGGTGGGACTGTTAACCAAGAGTGATGGGTTATCTCTCTTGGATCCAAGGGGATCACTTTGATCTTCCACAAAATTTGCTCTGTGAAAGCTGGGAGAGATATGCCTCTCTTCCTTTTGGATCATAAACCATAGAAATGATGTAAGCTGGAGCTACTTATGACCATCTCCCTCCCTCTCCTCCATCCTGGAGGAAGCCAATACTGTGGGAAAAACGTTGGCAAATGCTGAGTTTTAAGAACATGATTGGAGCTGCTGGATTCAGCTATGTTGGAAGCTAGTTTCTGTTGTGTGACCCAGTGAATTCCGTTTTTTGTTTAAGCCACTTTGGAGTCGAATGTCTATAACCTACACCCAAAAAAATCCTGACAAATAATGCATGGCCAAGTCACTAAACCTCTCCAAACCTCAGTTTACTCTTAGGCCCTGAATCTGGGGTTTTCTACTGGTTGAACTAAATGAAATCTTTAGGTGAAATCTAATCCTAAGCATGAAAGAAAACCATTTAAAGTGATCCTGCTAGAAATTCTTTCCTAATGTAATTTATCAAGGCGAATTTATTTGTTGGGTTTTATTTTAAGACACAAGGCAGATATTCTTAAGAATTGCACCTATAGAGTTAAGTTCCCCTAGAATACACTTACATGAGGAGAGACGGTGAAGTGACCTACCAAACACGAAAATAAGCTTTATTCTTAGCAAACTGCTGCTTTTCACTAGGTTATTTTTACTGTGTCACTTAAACACCAAGGCCATATTTTAGAAAGTGCAGCCTATGATTGAATATTGCATCTAAGGTTCTTACCTATCTATCATAGAGAGCAAACATTGCTTTTAACATATCAATAAAATTGGGTAAAGCCTATGAACATAAGGTAAATCACTGCTAAAATGTTCTCAAGGGGCAAGACAACCAAAAGAGGGTGAGAACTTAAATCTGAATACACTTATTAAAACAAGCAAGCAAGCAACAACAACAACAAAAAAAACAATAAGGACAATATATCCAATCTTGTATGGTGCTGGTAATAACTGCAAACATGTGCATAGCAATTTAGCTCACTTTCCTATGCAATACTTAATTTGAACCTTAATTCTGCAGATACATATTATTTCCATTTTATTTTTTATTTATTTTCTTATTTATATAAGAAAAGTGAGTATCAGGGAAGTTTTCCAGAGCCACACAGCTAGTAACTAGTAGAACCACAATTTGTATCCAGTTCTTCCAAGGGCCAGTCCTCTTCACACTGTACCAAGTTACCTCTATTTTTAAATCCTTGTTTGCTAATGATATGGCCAAGTAATTGAATATGAGGCTACTCTTTTCTCCATCTTACAGAAGGAAAGACTAATAAGATACAGAGGTTAAATGTCCTATACAATGTCATAAAGAAAAAAACAAAAGCATAAACGATGGGCCAAGTCTTCCATCATCATCAACATGAACTCCCACTCTATAAGCCAGGAACAATGGCAGACATTTTACATGTATTCTCTTAATTCTTAAAATAACCTGTTAATGTAAGTAATTTTATCCCATTTTACAGGTGCAGAAATTAAGATACAGAAAGCTTATTTTCTTTTCAAAGGTCATACAGCTAGTAAGTGGCAGAATTTGGGCAGGAGTCAAGACTAGAAGACAGGCACTGAAATTCAAAACTGTTTTACTGCCTGTCCCCCCTGGGAAATGGTCTATACAATCTGGTTTGTACATAGTGCTGTGTAGAATATGTAGAAAACATGAAACCTTTCTAGCTCAGTTCCCTTGATATTTAAGCCTTTTTCCAAAATAACAAAGAAGCCCCATTATGTCTTTGGTGAGAAGCACACTTTGCTGGTGGAGTTAGGTTGCAGTGTGGATCCAAATCAACCTTCTTGTTATTGAAGAGATTTGTTTTGGAAAACTTAGTCTTAAAGAGCTTTGAAACAGGGATAATGGCAGAAGTCACCTGTAGTATTTGAAAATGTTCTGTCTGGTGGGTTTCAAAGTCAATAAAGCTTATATTCTTGGGACTTCCCTGGCGGTCCAGTGGTTAAGACTCTGCACTTCCACTGCAGGGAGCGCGGGTTTGATCCCTGGTCGGGGAACTAGGATCCTACATGCCATGCGGTGCGGCCAAACAAAACAAAACAAAACAAAACAAACTTCTATTCTCAGATTTGGATGGTGAGTGACCTGGTTAACAAACCAGTTGGCAACTGGAACAAACTATTTATGAAGAAGTATTTTTGAAGAACAAGCGTTGGAAGAGACTCATTCAAAGTATAAAATTCCAGCTGTCTTGACCTTTAGAGGAAAAAAAGTTATAATTAACTAAAAGTCACTGGCTTCAGAGGCAAATGGGAGCAAGTGCTCAGCTTCAAGAGAAATCATCATGATCATGATGGTGAGTACATCTCAATAAGCCTTTCAAACACTTAATATCGGAGAACTTTCCTAACCAAATTTCCATTATTTCACTTAATCATTCCCTCATGCATTCATTCCAAACATTTAAGTAACTACTCTGTGCTCTGGGAAAATTCAAACATGAATAAGACATAATAAGTACTATCACTCTAGTGTATTACAAGATGTTATGATCAAGAGCTAATTATTATGGGAGCCCACAGCCCAGTGTAATACCCTGTGACCAGGAGGGGGAAATGGAAAAAAAAAATTTTAAAGGAAAAAGAGGGCATGATATATAAGCTGAACCTTGTGACACTCAGAGCTCTCATTCACTCCTGGCTTGACATCTTATTTGTTCATTTGTTTATTCTTTACTATAGGCCAGAAACTATCCAAATGAGTCGCATAGATTATTTTCATTTTATTAATAAGTGCTCAACCTGGGTTGAATTCTTCCTTCCATTCCTTCACATCTTCCCTAGGCCACCTTCAGAATTAAGAATTAGGGGCTTCCCTGGTGGCGCAGTGGTTGAGAATCCGCCTGCCAGTGCAGGGAACACGGGTTCGATTCCTGGTCCGGGAAGATCCCACATGCCGCGCAGCAACTGGGCTCCTGCTGCCACAACTACTGAGCCTGTGCTCTAGAGCCCGTGAGCCACAACTGAGACCACATGCTGCAACTACTGAAGCCCACGCGCCTGGAGCCCGTGCTCTGCAGCAAGAGGAGCCACCGCAATGAGAGGCCCGCGCACTGCAATGAGGAGTACCCCCGCTTGCCGCAATTAGAGAAAGCCCGCGCGCAGCAACACAGACCCAACACAGCCAAAATAAATAAATAAAATAAACAAATAAATTTAAAAAAAAAAAAAAAAAAAAAAGAAAAGAAGAAAAAAAAAAGAATTAAGAATTAGGATACTCATTACCCTTCACTCTCTGTGTGCTGGGATATTGAGAGGTAAGGCAGAATCTAGAGGTCTCTCTCTTGAGTCAGAGCAGCAGAAGCCTTACCAGGGACTTAGCTGGTGTAAGCAAAGGGGAGGAATTGTTAGAATTCTGGGCAGGGACACACAGCCTCAGTAAGCAGGGACTAACGGCAGGACAGGAAAGTCCTGAGGTCTTTTTTTGTCTCTGTCCCTTGCTATGATGGTACTCTATTTTTTTCTCTCATTAAAGAGGGGTTTTCTCTGAGGACAAGGCTACATGGTGCAAAATGGCAGATCAAGCTCTCACATTTTCATTGGCTCCTTTTAAGAGAGCATCCAGAAGTTAGGCTAGAATCCCTGGATAGGGGGCTTTGGTCCAGCCTAGGTCAGGTACCCATGTCTGGTCCAGTCAACTATGGTCAGGACATCAGAGGCGTGTTGCACAAAATGAGTGATTGGGGCTCTCTGCTGTTTCGATGTGTGCTGGGAAAGAAAAAGAAGAAAAGGAGCCATTGCCCCAGAACACATGCGATGATTGTCTACTTAGGACATCTTTGATTTTTTTCCTCAAATTAAATTTATAATAGTGGAATTAATGGTCTAGGGATAAGAATATTCCTTAAGTGCTTGATTAAGTTCCGCCACATTGCCAACACTATCACTCCCTTTCTCATCTTGTCTAAGTTGATAGGCCCCAAATTTGAAACTAATCATAACTTTGATCTCTTTAATTACAGAGCTAAAATAGTTAAAATATTTCCCACATATTTAGTAGTCATTTATATTTCTTTTCCTGCAAATTGTCTATTAGCATTCATAGCTTATTTTTCTATTACAGTTTTAATGCTTTTGTGATTTACTTACATGAGCTTTCTACACATTGATTTTTACATACAGGAGTATACCAGATTTCCTTTGGGATTTCTTTCATTGCTAAGCATAAATTCTTAGAAAGTCTTTGCCTTAAAAATTCCTCCCTCTGGAAATATTTCAAACAAAAATACTCCTAAGGTTTACCAGGGATATTCACTGAAGAATTTTAATAACAATAAATATAAACAACTTAAATATGTATCAGTTGAGGAATAGTAAAATAAATTATGGTACATTCATACTATGGAATATTATGTAGCCGTTAAATATACGGGAGATGTATATGTACTCATATGGGAAGGTATCTATGGCATTAAGTGAAAAAAGCAAGAATTACAAAATTTTAGGTTAAGTAGTACTCTACTTATATTAGGAGAAACCTGACGTATAGTTAGATATATAGATATCTAGAAAAGGTAAATATCTAGAAAAAGTCTGGAAGAATATACTTGGAACTGTTAACAGTGAATATTTTGGGGCATGGGTCAGAGGTAGGTAGTAGAGATTAAATTATATACTGAGATACTGTTTCAATTTGTATAAGGAATATGCATCATCCTAAATCTTATTTAACAAAACATTTTAGACTTACAAAGAGCCATAATGAGTAATATAACAATAGTATAACCACACGACTCTAGAAATAAATACCAACGTGGTGGAAGTCTCCTATGTAACAGTCTCCCATCACATCCCTTCTATCTCAGAGGTTACCATGACCCTGAATCTGGAGCTTATTTTTCCCATGATGTCATACTTTACTAAATAAGTACATGTTCCTAAACAGCATGTAGTACTTTTTTCATATTTTATGATTGTATACAATTGGTGTTATACTGTACATTATCTTCTGTAACATAATTATTCACTCAACATGATGTGTTTTTAATTTAACCATGTTGATAGAGGTACTTGGATCATTCACTTTCCCTGCTATAGCATTCTACTTACAAATGTTCTGCAGTTTATTCATCCTCTTATTTTGTGATGTTTGGGTTGTTTCCAGAATTTTACTATCTTGAACAGTGGTGCTGTGAACATCTCCTTGTGTACTGTAGTTTCTCCAGTGTGTGTATCTAGAAGTGGCATTAGGTCTTAGGGTATGTGCTCTTCAACTTCACAAGATAGGGGCATATTGCTTTCCTAAATGTTTGTACAAATTTACAATCTCACCAGCAGTATATAGGAGATTCTGATGTCCAAAAAATTCCTTCCTCATCCAGAATGTGGACATTTATCTACATTATCTTCTAATTTTTTTCTATTTTTCTCTTACACTATACTGTTTAATTGAGCTTGAATTAATTTTGGTATATGGTGTAAAATGAGAACCTAAATTGATTTTTTATAAATAATCAATTTTCCCACCATCATTTATTGTCACGACAAGTCCTTCTTCATTACACTTTTAAGTCTTTTTCTTCCTTATTCTCACCTGATGACTCGTGTAGTTGAATTTTGGTATCACGTTGTAGAGCTCTCCTAAATATTATAATTCACTGAGATTTGATTGCAGTTGCATTAGGCCCAAGAATTATTTTAGCTTAAAACCCACACTGAACAGATCATTCTTCCACTCTCAAACTGAAATGACTAAACTCCTCACTGCACAAAATCCAGTATCCTCAGCCACTACTGAAGTCCCCCCAATATCTGTATCCTTTTCTCAACTTTCAGGCTCATCATTTCAAGCAGGCCTGTGTCCTCTTTGTCCCCTAAGCTTTCATCATCTATTTTTATCTCCAAACTTTGCTCATGAGGTTCCCTCCCTCCAGAAATGCTAACCCTTCCTTCCGTTCCCCTGCTTTGTTTATTCAAGACTTTTCCTTCCTTCAAAGAAGAAGGAAGGGGTCCTAGCTACTCTAAGAGTCCTAGTCAGGAGTTATCCCACTATCTTGCATTGCAATTCAATTTTCTCATGTGTTTGTATTTAATCTCTCCAATTCTATGATTGCGTTAACTAAAATAAGAAAAGGGAGGCAAGTAGAACTTGCCTGGAGAGAAGTTGGTAAGAACAGTCGCTGGTAAGAGGATCAGCAACCAGGTTAGGCATTCCACTTTTAAAATCTGTAACCTGGAAGTGGAGAAAATAGCAGGACAAATGGAAGAGAGAAGCTCAACATCTCTCATGGTGCTTCAACATCCCACCATGCCTGGGCATGGCCAGATGCAACAGTGGGGAAGCCAGATAATAGAGAAATCCACATCATCACCATAAAACAGTGCTTTAGGGTCTGCCAACTTGCACACACATCATCTCATTTAACCCTGAAAAACTCTTTGAAGTAGTGACATGATCTCCATTTTACCAGGGAGGACACTGAGATTTAGAGGTTAAATGCAATTCCAAGGTCACAGTCAAACAGCTAGGAATTGGCAGTGCTAGGTCTACAACTCCAGCCTTCTAACTGACAGCTACTCACCACTCATTTTATCACACCCACGGTTGTTTCCATGATAACTGTGTTAACTTTTTAAAGTATCTTTATTTATTTATTTATTTGCCGAGCCCCGAGGCATGCAGAATCTTAGTTCCCCAACCAGGGATCAAACCCATGCCCCCTGCAGTGGAAGCATGGAGTCTTAACCACTGGACCACCAGGGAAGTCCCCTAAAATTATTTTTTAAAAATTTTAATTGTGGCAAAAAACCCACATAATATAAAATTTTCCCTCTTTATTTTTAAGGGTATAGTTCAATAGTATTAACTATATTCACTTTGTTCTGTAATAGATGTCTAGAATCTTTTCATCTTGCAAAACTGAAACTCTTTAGCCATCAAACAACTCCCCATTCCTCCCCGCCCTCAGCTCCTGGCAACCACCATTCTACTTTCTGTTTCCATGATTTTTGACTGTTCTAGATATCTCATATAAGAGGAATCATACAGTATTTGTCCTTTTGTGACTGGCTTATTTCACTCAGTATAATGTCCTCAAAGTTCATCCATGTTGTAGCATATGATGGGATTTTCTTCTTTTTTAAGGCTGAATAATATTCTATTGTGTGTTTATACCACATTTTCTTTATGCATTCATCTGTCCATGGACACTTGTGCTGCTTCCACCTCTTGGCAATTGTGTAATGCTGCAATGAACATAGAGGTGCAAATATCTCTTCAAAATCGTGCTTTCAATTCTTTTGGAATATATACCCCAAAGTGGACCACATGGTAATTCTACATTTAGTTTTTTAAGGAACCAGTTATCTTTTAAGCAAATAGCCCCATTCTCACGGACTCTCCTGCAACATGTTAAGAGGCGGCATATTGCCTTCCCTCTAATTAAATTGAAAATAGCAATCATGCTCATATACAAACATTACAGTATGTTTAAACTTCTTACTTAAGATGCATCAATTACAATGTTGGCAACTGTAGACACTTCCATTTCCTCCCATTCTCAGTTGACAAGCTGCTCTTCACTTTTAATACCCCCCCCCACCAATTATCAGGGTCACTAGATCAGAAGATACATGATGGAAGGACCTATCTGTTTTGTCCAATACTGTGCCTGAAGTAACTAATCCAGTCGCTGAAATAGAATAAGCACTCAAAAAAATGGATAAATGAATAAGTACATGAACAAAAGACCATGTTTCTGGGTATAGTTTGAAAAATTGAACTTAACCCCAGAAGTGGGTGTTGTCATTGATGAGAGAGAATAGTTTAGCACTTCTTGTTCCAGCAAGCAGGAAGTAGAACACAGATGGCAAAGAAACACTCAATGACATGAATTTTGCCAGAATGATGATAACATCCCTAGGATGAATTCAGACTAAATCTCTGCTGATAACGTAGGATCATACTAACCACAAGGATTTGGGGGGCTCAGAGAACCCTTGGAATTCTAAGGTCCTGCCAGATTGATGGGACAGTGCTCTAGGTAGGAAAAGCCAAGAGAGGGCGCTAATAGTGCAGGATTGTATTTCCCTTCTCTTCTGCCAGACAGCATGAGCCCTGGGTAGAGAGCATCAGAAGCAAAAGCATTGTCACCCCAAGTGGAAGATTCTCTGCTGGCCAGCTTGCTGTGCATTAGGCTAACTGATGCCCTCTATTGGGGACAGGGGTGTAGAAGCAAAGAGAGGATTAAACACACTGAGGGTAGTTATTATCTCAATGAGAAAGCAAGCTCTCCTGTTAAAGGCTGCTGTCCACATGTCTTTGGACTTAATATATAATCTTATGAAAGGAGAAATGGGATTACACTGTATCAATGAAAATTAAATTTAGACTTAAAAAATTACATGAATTTATAAAGGATATAGGCACTAGAACAAATTGCTCAGTGGAATCTGTGCTCTGCACATATCTGAAGAATGAATGAATTGTAGCTCTCTTCCATTTTAATGAGGAGATGGAATTCAAGAGAAAAGTATTTTCTAATAGGCATGTCTTTCCAAAGAGAGGAAAGACAAGGTTAAGTTGTTCAGTGATTTTGTGAAATTCTTTCCCATTCTCTTAGTTAAGAATTTAAATTCACACTAGCAAATCAATACAGTAAATAGTGGGACGTTTTATACACTGCTCTATAGAGGGGTCAGCATGGTTTAATGCAAAATCTGCTAAACTTGGGTCAAAAAGACTTGAGTTCTGATATTGGTATTGATTTGACCACTTTAGCCTTTCAGAGAATTATCAGTCCCCCTTGTCTACACTGCCAACAGAATGATACAAATCTCATCATTGTCACTCCCTAACATAAAATTCTTCATGGGCTCCCATCACCTATAGGGCAAATTCTGAACACCTCTGACTAGTACATCCCTTCATTATCTGACTCCTGCTTACCTAACCCACGTTAACTTACATCATTTGCCCCTCACTTCGTGACAGGCAACACTGAATGGTCCGTAGTTTCCTCAAGATACACCATAGTCGTTCAAGCTTCCTCTGCTTGAATACCTTCCTCTCTTCATTTACTTGGCAAACTTCTCAACATTCCTGTCCCTGCTTAAATGCCACTTTCCTCTGACTTTCCTCCTGGAATTCCTATATGTCCGCTGACCCTTATCTGTACCTCCACAATGACAATTGTATTATAATTAGTAATTTGCATCCCTGCCTCACCATTAGACTCTTCTCTTGCACCACACCTTTTACTTTTCTGACCGTAAAATTAATATACTTTTATCATATAAATTCAAACAAAGTGTAGAAAGTAAAATGGCCTCTCAAAACCCACTCCCAATGATAGCTCTTGATAACCAAAGAGCAGGAACCATACGTTTCCATCTTTGAATTTTCAGAACATAACAGTGCCTGGCACATAAGAGGCCTCTCTAAGTAGTGTTGAATGAATCCATAAAATGAAGATGGCATAACTGGCTATACCAGCCAATAGAGTGAGGGAATCAGGCGGGATAATAAATGTGAAAGTTCTTCGAAGACTGTAAAACATTGTGCAAGCACAAATTTTTGTGATCAGTGACTAATGGCCGTGGGCCTCACTTTGTCTGACTTCTGCTACCTGACAAATTCGGTTCCAGTGACGACGACGATGATGATGTTGACAGCTAACACTTATCGAGGACTTTTCTTGTCCCAAGTACTATGCTAAGTGCTTCACCCATATTAATTCATTTAATTCTTATAACAACCCAAAAGGTAAAGGCTATTAATTGCTCCATTTTTTTCAGATGAGGAAGCCAAGGCACAGGAGGTTATGTAACTTGCCCCCCAAATCCACAGAAGCAATAATTAACACAGCCAGGACTTAAACGCAGGCAATCTGACATCTGAGTCCACACTCTTTACCACACAGATCACATTACTGCCTCCTACAGACAACCGTGAGGATGTCACCAGTTTTCAGAACAGAAGCCACTTCGTAAATACAGTCTAGTTTAATCAATGAGGAGGCTACTGGAACCAAAAAACAAATAAACAAGAAGACTGAAGCTAAATGAATGCAGCATTGCCCCTAGGCTAGGGACTAAAGACAGAGGGTAGAAAACTCACAAACCTGCTGTTAACTAGAAACGAAAAGCTAAAAACTAAGCAGGAAGTTTTTACAAAGCAATCTTGCAAATGTTCTGAATGTCACAGATGAGCATGAGCCTTTAGAAGAGCTTCTGAATGTGCACAATTGCAGGATGGGTCAACGGCGAGGCCCTGAACTGGCACTGAGGAACACTTCTCCAGAAGAGTAATATTAACAACTTCACTTACTATCTACCGGTGTTGAGGCTAGGAAACAGGCTCAGGGAAACACAGTCCTCAGAATTAAAACAGTGACAAATCAAGACATAAGAGATGCGATGAGCCATCTGTGGAGGTAACTCACCCTAAGAAATGTTTTGTGAATGTGTTTGCAGAGAAACTCAGGAAGACCGGAGTCCGATGCTCATGACTAAAATTAACCACGTATTTTATGCTTCTGCGTCTGTCCACATGTTGTTCCTTCTGCCCATTTTATCTTCTGTTGCTCTTTTCTCCCCTTTCTCCAGTCTATCGGGTAAACTATTTTTCTTTCAAAATACAGTCCAGGCATCATCTATTCTCAACCTGCGCCTGAGAACAGAATGAATCATATTCCCATCCCTCCTACTTGTGCACTGTGTACATCGTATTATTATTATTAGAGACTCTATATCATCTAGCACCTTGCAGGCCCTGTGAGGACAGAGACCAAATCTCTTTCTCCAGCATCATCTACTACAGTGCCCAGTCCAATAGATATTTATCCTAACTGATCAACTGAATCGGCCAGGAGAGGGGAGGAGGGTTATATCTCCTCTAAGGGTGGTGCATCAGGATCTTTTGGCAGGGGTCTGGGGGCGGGGAGTGAGGAAGGGTTTGCAGGATTGGCATATTAATATTGTAATAGGTTTAGGGGCAGTATCAGAATCTACATGAGCCATGAGATTTTTATGTTTACTGAGAGAGAATCCCAGTTGTTTTTGTTTGTTTTGTTTTGAATGAGAAAGAGTGGTTTAATAGGGAGACAAATGTGTAAACTGAAATATCAAGTTGCTATAAAAGTATACACAAGATTAAGAACCAGTATAAAGCAAAGGAAGGATTAACTCCCCAGGTGGGGATCAGAAAAAGTTTCAGAGAGAAGGAAATGATTAATCTGGGCCTTAAGGACAAATACAAGTTTGCCAAATAAACCTCTAGGCAGAGGGAACAACCTTACCAAAGCATGGAAATAGTATAACATTATAAATATTACTTTGCACTCACTCTAAGAGCTGATAGTGCTCTAAGAGCTTTGACATATATCAGTTCACATAATGTTTTGAACAATCTTAAAAACTTTATACAATGTTATCAGTTAGGTTCCACTGCTTACAACAGAGACCTAAAATAACAGTGGCTTAAGCAGTAGTTTAATGGTTCCTTTCTCCACAAAACCTCACGGTCCCAGGCTCCTTTTAGCCAACTACTCTAGAAGCTAGTTGTGGCCTTCATCCTCCTGGTCCAAGATGTTGGCTAGAGCTCCAGCCATCATATCCACATTCCAGATGGCAGGAGAGAGCACAGGGAACTCAACGGTCATTTTATGGAGGGTCTACATACATCTCATTAACCCAAAATAGTCTTTTTTTTTTTTTTTTTTGGCCATACCATGTGGTTTATGGGATCTCAGTTCCCTAACCAGGGATTGAACCCAGGCCATGGCAGTGAAAGCCCAGAATCCTAACTACTAGGCTACCAGGGAACTCCCCCCCCCACATAGTCTTATAACCACAAACAGTTGCAGAATACTCTGGAGAATATAATCTTTATTCTGGGCATTACATCCCCACCTGAAATGTGGAGGTTCCATAAGTATGGAAAGGGAGAACAGATAATGGGAGACAATTAGCAGGTTCTGTCACAGACTCATCTTTATTTTTCAGATAACAAAACTGATGCAAAGTGTGGTTGCATTATTTTCATGGTGTATTCAGGGATTTCAAGTAATTTCTTTTGGTTTATGCATAAGGTGTAAGAGTGGGAAGAATGAAGGGTGATAAGGCTGCAAAGTCGTATGATTTTAATTCTGACACTTCACGTGATCAGAAAGATAATGGGCAGTGAAAAGCACAAAACCCAGGCAGCACTAAAGTGCAGAAGACATAACGTGTGAGTAATCTCAAAGCCAGACAATTGAGAGCTGGTTTGTGGATCTGAGAGATGGATTTACTAATGAGTCAGTAATTGAATAATAAATTAATTCAATATGATATTACTGATTGCAGTGGCAGAAGGTTACATAAACTTTGTGAAAAACACAACAAAAATCATCTGGCACATTTTTCAATTTTTCTTTTAATTTTTTTTTTGAAGTATAGTTGATTTACAATGTTGTGTCAGTTTCTGGTGTACATCAAAGTGATTCAGTTATACATATATATTCTTTTTCATATTCTCTTCCATTATAGTTTATTACAGAGTATTGATTATAGTTCCCTGTGCTATACAGTTGGACTTTATCTATTTTATTTTTTTACTTTAATATTTTTAAAATATTTACTTTATTTATTTTTAGCTGCGGCACACAGGATCTTTGTTGAGGCGTGCGGGATCTTTCCTTGCGGCATGCGGGCTCTTCATTGTGGTACGCAGACTTCTCTCTAGTTGTGGCGTGCGGGTTTTCTCTTGTCTAGTTGTGGTGTGCAGGCTCCAGGGTGCGTGGGCTCTGTAGTTTGCAGAATGTGGGCTCTAGTTGAGGCGCAGGAGCTCAATAGTTGTGGCACACACACTTAGTTGCCCTGTGGCATGTAGGATCTTAGTTCCCTGACCAGGGATCAAACTCGCGTCCCCTGCATCGCAAGGTGGATTCTTTATCACTGGACCACCAGGGAAGTCCCTGTTTATCTATTTTATATATAGTAGTTTTCCTTTCAATTTTTTAAATGTCTACCTCTCTTCTAAATAATAGTCCAATAAAGATATAATAGATATATAGACATAATAGTTTGCATTTAATGCATGTTGATCATTACAACAGTGCAAGTTAATCATCTCACAAATATCTTTTTTTTTAACATCTTTACTGGAGTATAATTGCTTTACAATGGTGTGTTACTTTCTGCTTTATAACAAAGTGAATCAGCTATATATATACATATATCCCCATATCTCCTCCCTCCCACCCTCCCTATCCCACCACTCTAGGTGGTCACAAAGCACTGAGCTGATCTCCCTGTGCTATGCGGCTGCTTCCCACTAGCTATCTATTTTACATTTGGTAGTGTATATATGTCCATGCCACTCTCTCACTTCGTCCCAGCTTACCCTTCCTCCTCCCCGTGTCCTCAAGTCCATTCTCTACATCTGTGTCTTTATTCCTGTCCTGCCCCTAGGTTCTTCAGAACCATTTTTTTTCCCTCACAAATATCTTACATTTATTTATTTGAGTCAATGATAAAATGAAAAATATTCTGAAGTAACACATACACATAACTGAAGTAATCAGTACCTGTAGAAGAACTATTCATCAACTCCAACCTACTTTTCCATACCCTTCTCTGAACCCCTGTGCTTCAGAGGAGCATATGTTATCTCCAAAACCATAGGCAGTGAATCATGATTGGGCCAGTTGGTGGTGATTGTATTTCTCTGGCTAGTGACTATTTTTGGCTTGGGCACATAATGAAATTTCAGCCAATGACACTTGCTGCACGGCTTCTCAGAAAGTGTGTGTAATCGTTAATAAAAAGAATCAGGGCTTCCCTGGTGGCGCAGTGGTTGAGAATCTGCCTGCCAATGCAGGGGACACGGGTTCGAGCCCTGGTCTGGGAAGATCCCACATGCCGCGGAGCAACTAGGCCCGTGAGCCACAATTACTGAGCCTGCGCGTCTGGAGCCTGTGCTCTGCAACAAGAGAGGCCGCGATAGTGAGAGGCCCGCGCACCGCAATGAAGAGTGGCCCCCACTTGCCGCAACTAGAGAAAGCCCTCGCACAGAAACGAAGACCCAACACAGCCATAAATAGATAGATAGATAGATAGATAGATAGATAGATAAACCCAAAGTTTAAAAAAAAAAAAGAATCACAAGCAAATGTCTCCATTAAACATTGTTGAGGGGACTTCCCTGGTGGTGCACTGGTTAAGAATCCGCCTGCCAATGCAGAGGACACGGGTTCGAGCCCTGGTCCAGGAAGATCCCACATGCCGTGGAGCAGCTAAGCCCATGTGCCACAACTACTGAGCCTGCGCTCTAGAGCCCATGAGCCACAACTACTGAAGCCTGCCCGCCTAGAGCCCGTGCTCCGCAACAAGAGAAGCCACTGTAATGAGAAGCCTGCACACTGCAACAAAGAGTAGCCCCCACTCGCCGCAACTAGAGAAAGCCCGCGTGCAGCAACGAAGACCCAATGCAGCCAAAAAGAAAGAAAGAAATTTATATATTAAAAAAAAAAAACTTTTGTTGAGTATGGATGTGCTCATTGGCTGATTGTAGTCATCTTGTGAACTTGAACCTGACAAGATGAAAACTGGCAGAGCAGAAAAACGGAAAGAATTTGAATTCTTGCTAACAACCAGCCCTGGGAATGCTTCACTTCCGAACTTATGCAAGGTAATATGTTCCTTATTTGGTTAATTTGAACTGAGCTGTTATTTGCAGCCAGAAGTATCCTGATATTCTACCAGAAGGTATGCATATAACAAAACTCAAAGAACAACAAATACAGCAGTCTCCTATCCTTTCTTTTCTGCCTTTCTTCTCCAGAGGGAACCACTTTCAACTCTTCTGTTTTGGCAGGTGATTTACTTACATACTTCTAAAAAATATGCTTATATGGCTATTTTCTTGATTTATCCATAGAAAGAATGCTGACTTTTTACTATGGAAAAGGAAAGCTAAGCATTTGCACACCCCTTTCACTTTCCTTCTTTGCTCTCAATATAGTTTTGCAACTTTTGATTAAATCAATATTGTCCTTACACTATGACTACATAAATATTATTCACCCCTGGGTCAAGCAGTATACTACAATTCCATTTCTTTTCTCATACAATTTTTTCGCCCTTGGAGTTAAAAATTATCCCCCGCCTCTTCATTTGCATGGTTTTCCATGTGCCTATGATTAGTTCTCAAACTCTCCAGTGGGGTTGTAATATCCCTTCAAAGTGATTTTCTTTTCTTTCCTATTAAAATTATTGTCTTATCTCTCTCTCCTTCCTCTCTCAGTCTCCCTTCCTCTTTTATTTCTAAACCCACTTCCATTCCCTTCTCTCCATATACCAGGCAACCACCCTAAGGTGATTAACATGTATAATTGTCTGTATATTCTTGCAAAATGTGAATTGCTTTTTGTATATTTTAAACGTATATAAATGGTTTTCCCCACACATGTATTCAATTTCTTACTATTTTCATTTGGTACTATATTTTTATGATCAAGCCATATGGCTTAAGTATATCTAGTCTGTGGTTTGTAAGTATTGCAGAGTACTTCATTGTGTACATCCACCACATTTTTACCTGTCTCTCAGGGATGGATATCCAGGTTGTCTCCAACCCCATGACATCACAAATAATGACCGACAACGGACCTGTATGCAAATATCTTTGGGATATCACACCAAGCAGTGTCATTCCTAGGTCAGAGGGTAGATGAACACATATGTTTTTGCTCTCCAGAATAGCTGTATCTGTGTGTCTACACTGCCATCAGCAGTGCATGAGGGTTCCTATATGCCCACATGTCTCCAATATCTTGGTATCATTTAATTTCCTAACTTTTGTAATTCTAAAAGATACAAGGTGATTATTTTGTTTTCATTTTTCTAATTACTACGGAGTTTGATGATTTCTTTGGTTTCTTCTGAAATTTGCCTTTTCATATTCATTGCTCATTTTTCCATTGGTATTGTTTTCCCTTATTGATTTGCAGAATTCCTTCTATAGTGTACATTTAATCACTCATTGATTTCAAGTATCTTTTCTCCCATTCTGTCATTTATGTATAGATGTTCTGTGACCAGAAATGCTTAATTTTGATATAATCAGATTTCTTTTTTGTCTTATACTTTATACTTTTGAAGTTTAAGAAGCCAGTTGCCACCCTCTAGGTTAGAGATATTCTCCCATGCTTCCTTGTAAATTTATAGTTATAACCTTTTATCATTTAATTCTATCATTTAAGGAATCTAGTTTTATTTTTCTCTATATAGCAAGCTAGTATCCTCAAAACCACTTAATAAAAAACTCTCCTTTTCTATTATGTCACCTCTACAAATATTAAGTTGCCATATATCCATGCTGTCTCTGAGCTCTATTCATTTGCATTGTTCTATGGCCATTATCAGTTCTTACTGCTATGAGTTTGTGGAATATCTTAATATCTGATAGGGAAAATCCCCCTTTCTAAAGTTTACTTAGTTATTTGTGGACCTCATTCTTCCACACAAATTTTAAAGTAAGTTTGGATTCCTCAAAAAATTCAACTGGAATTTGGTTGGGATTAATTTTTAAGATTAAATTTAGAATGTTCACTTTTTTAATATTGTCATCTCACTGGAAGCATGGAATGTTTCTTAGATCATTTTCTATGTCTTTATTGGAATTTTAGAGTTTTCTCCAAATAGATCTCTTATATTCTTGGTTAATTCCTTGACAGTTTTTAACTTTTGCTGTTGTGAAATGATGTTTGGATTTTTATAGGCTTTCTTCTGGCAACTTTGCTGAACCTCTTTATAGTTCAAATAATTTGTTGATTGTTGGATTTTTTCAGGTATTTATCTTTTGCAAAGGAGAGTTTTTTTTCCCCTCTTCTCTTACAATCCTTACATATTATAGTTTTTTTTAAATCTTTCCTTATGGTATTAGACAGAATCCATACTATGATAGGCTTACCCATTGTCTTGGTCTTGAAGGAAATGCATTTAATCTAATAACATTTCTCCACTAAGAATAACATTTAGTTTAGATTTTTTATATATAAACCTTAACCAAGTTAAAAAATTATTCCATTGCTGGCTTGATGCTGTATTTTTCATAAATAGGTGTGAAACCTTACCATATGCTTTTCTATACCAATTAAGATAATCATGCTTTTTTTCCTTTTTTGTCCATTATTCTGATAGATTTTCTGATGTGGAGTCATCCTGGTATTCCTGAGATAAATCCTATTTGGTGACGTATTTTAAAATACACCATTGGATTTTGTAGCTAGTATTTTTAACTGTGAATATATATTCATAAACAAAATGGGCCTTTTTTCTTCATTTTCATCTGGTTTTGAAATCAACATTAGCCTTAAATTCTATTTTGTCAATAATTAAGATTGCAATCTGGGCTTTTGGGTTCATATTTGTCTGGTATATACTTTTTTCTTTTTTTGGCAAGAGCTTTATTCAGATATGGTTCACATACCATATAATTCATCTATTTAAAGTGTACAATTCAATGGTTTTTAATATGCTCAGAGTTGTGCAACCATAACCACAATCAATTTTAGTATATTTTCATCACCCCCAAAAGAAATCCTATACACTTTAGCTATCATTCACACCCTCTCATTTCCCCGCCACCTCCCAGCCCTAGGCAACCACTATATATATATATATATATATATATATATATATATATATATATATATATATATATATATATGTTCTCTTTATAGATTTGACTATTCTGAACATTTGATGTAGATGGACTCATACAACATGTGGTCTTTTGTGGCTATTTTCAGTTAGCATGTTTTCAAGATTCATCTAAGCTGTAGCTTGTATTAGTACTTCATGCCTTTTTATGGATGAATAATATTCCATTGTACGTATATACTTTTACCCATTCATCAGTTGATGGGACATTTGGATTTCCACCTTTTGGTTATTATGAATACTGTTATGAACATTCATGTACAAGTTTCTGTGTGGACTGTTTTCAACACTCTTCAGCATATACTTAGGAGTGGAACTGCTGTTATCAAATAGCAACTGTTTAATCGTTTGAGGAATTGCCAGACTGCAACTATACGATTTTACATTCCTAACAGCAGTATATGAAGCTTTCTATTTCTCTACACCCTCACCAATATTTTTTTATTATACCCACCCTAGTGGGTGTGAAATGGTATCTCATTGTGGTTTCAATTTGCATTTCCCTAATGACTAATGATGTCAAACATCTTTTTTTGTGTTTACTGACCATTTGTATATCTTCTTTGGAGAGATGTCTATTCAGATACTTTGACCAGTCAAAAAATTGGTGTCTATTTTTTTAACAGATTTGTTTTTTCTTTTCCTTTTTTTTTTTTTTTTTCTGGCGGCGCCACATGTGGGATCTTAGTTCCCTGACCAGGGAATGAACTTGCACACCCCGCAGTGGAAGCATGGAGTCCCAACCACTGGACCGCCAGGGAAGTCCTTGGGTGGTCTTATTACTGAGTGGCAAGTTTTTTTTAATTTTTTTTAAATAAGTTCTGGATACAAGTTCTTATCTATTATTTGCAAATATTTTCTACCATTCTGTGGGTTGGTATGCCTTTCCTCATCCTTTTATTTTTTAACTTATGCCTTTAAGTGAATCTTATTTATTGCTTTTCTTTTATTTTTTAATCTTTTAAAAACTTTTATTTCTAAAGGTTTTCACTTAAAAATTTTCAATATAGGATCTCCTGTAATTGGTGAGCTTAATCCGCTTATACCATTTTCCCCATGGTCAAATGCATTGGGTAACCTGTCAGTTCATTTTTCTCCCTGGACATCTCCCTCCCCATAGCTCATCCTCCTCCAGTCTGGACTGAATATTGTGGGCCTGCTGCAAATGTTATCCTGCCACTATACTGGGTTGGGGCACTGATTTCTGGTATCTCTTGCCTCCCTTGACTTACTCCCTTATTTTTTGTGGACTACATCCTCCAATAGACTTTTTATTTTTTCCTAGATGAGCCTTTTTTTTTTTTGCCATAATTAACAACAATTTATTTTGCAAGTGTTCCTATTTAAGTTTTGGTTTTTTCCATTTCTTGGCATTGAGTTTGGCTAGCAACGAATACTGTTAGCGAAATAAATTTGGTTCCTGAGTTTCAGAGAGCAAGAAGGAAGTGTTCACTTAGCAAGGGATGTGTCAAAAAAATTTATTGTAATCCGAGTTTAGATTGAATAGTTTGAATCTAGTGTAATCTTCATGAATTTGGAGAGCATAAGTTCAGATAGCAGGAATTTGTCCTCAGAACTTTGAAGGCATTGATCTACCACTTTTTGTTATCCAGATTTGCTGAGTCTAATGCGGATGTTATTCTTGTTCCTAAGTGATTGTTTTTTACCCTCTCTTTGAAAACTTTTAAGATTTTCTCTTTATTCTTAGAGTTCTAAAACTTCACAGTGCTATGCCTTGGTGTGGGTCTTTTTCATTCATTACACTTGACACCCTTGTTGGGCCTTTCAACCTAAAGACTGAAGTTCTGGGATAGCCTCCTATGTTATTTCATTTTAATAATCCCTTCCCATCCCTTAAAAAAAATTTTTTTTTTCACTTTCTAACACCATCAGTCTGATATTAGACCCCTCCTGCGGCCTTTATCTTTTCTCTCACTTTCTGTCTCTTTCAGAGGTATTTCCTCACTTGCATCTTACAGCTCTAATAATTACTTTTGAATTTGAAATATTTTTAAGAGCCCTGCTGTTTTATAACTCCTGTTGCATTTCCTGTTATTGCATAAATGCAGTGTCTCTGAAAGTCTTTTTTTACCAACTTTTCCCACTTACAACATAGTCAGCATTGTCTCATATCCTAAATATCTTGAAAACATGGTTTTTCATTTTAAACAGTCCTCTATCAAAAGTTCAAAATGTATCAAAGATTTTAAGCAGCATGAGGCATTATCAAATCTGTGTTTTCGATGTTCAGTCTAGAAGTAGTAGGGAGAATGAACTGGAGCAGATTAGAGACAGAGTCTGTAATCTCGCAGAGAAATGATGAAAGTCTTATCTAAGGCAGTAGTGGCGGGGGGTAAAGGCAAACGAACAGGCTGACAGATTTTAGGAGGTGGAATGGCACAGGACTTGGTGATTGACTGGTTAAGGGAAAAAGGAAAAGTACTATATTACCCTCAGGTTTATGGTTTGGACAATACCAAGAATAGCTGAATTTCTCCAAATAAGAAACATGTATTTTTAATATATTTAATATAACAACAACTTACCTGTTGTTCAGTCTCATTTGAGTTAAGCTAAATCATATCTAAATATAAGTTACAAATGTTCTATAGAAAAATAAAAATTTCCCCCAGTGCTACAGTCTCAGAGATAAGATACCAAACCTTTAGAGGGATCAACTTTTTAATTAAGATTCTTTAGAGAAATATTTAAAAGGAAGGATGGATAAATTAGCAGTAAACAAAAATTCAAGTTTAAAATTATGGATGGATAAAACACTATAGAAGAAAATTTTATCACAAAATATTGGAATATTTTGAAATAAAAAGTCATTCTACTATTATAAATACTTTTGTTTTTGTATATTCACTTTGAGTCTCAAAAAGAATTTTGCAAGGTAATTTCCTTTTCATCAGTGAAACACCTGTTTACTGTTTAACCAACAATATTAAAGTGTGGATGCAAATATTTACTAAATATACTTTTCTCAAATAAATGCAAATCACTATTTCTGAAAAGGTTTAATTCTATTTAAACTCATTAGAATATTTATATTTAAATATGCCAGTGTAATCTATACGTATTAAGCAAGTAGGAGCTTCTCGAATGAAGAAACAGTCTGACTTGGTTTTATAAATAATGAAGATGATTTAAAATGTAAAAACTTGAGCTTAAAAAACACAGCCCAAACCACCTGTTTTTTAAAGTCACACCAGCCATCTACTTCTAAAAAGCCCTTATCAAAGCTATTTCTTCAAACTCAACATTTACTAATTCAACAGATGGGTTTTTAAAATGAGGAATGTAATTTTACTTTCAACTCACTGATTATATACTCAAATGGCGGCTTAAAAAAAATAATTTTAGAATACACAAAGACCTGAATTAAACCATTCTCAACATTTTTTCAGGACTGTTTGCTAACTGGCTTGCTTTTATTTACATATGAGCTTTAAACACGTCTACAACAGGTAGTACACAGAAATAATTATTTGCAACTATAAAACCTGTCAAGTAAACTCCCAATGTAACATCACTGCTTTTTCCTTCTCTTGTAAGAATCATTACTATGAACTCGGACTCGCTGGTACACAGAGGATGCTATTTTCATGCTGTCTTTCTTTGTAAGCCTCTTCTCTACTGCTCCAGGTTTCCAAAGTAACAGCTGTGCATCTTCTCCTCCAGTTAGCAAAGAATCATCCTGCATATTCCAACAGAAAGACCGGACTGTAGCAGCATGCCCTCCCTGAAGGCTGGTCACATGGACCAATCCTGATGTAGTACAGCTCATTATGTGAATAATTCCTGTGTTTGTTCCTCCAACTACAAACAATTTGTCCGTCTTTTCATGATATAGGCCGCCAATCAAATAGTCCAAAATCCCTTCTTTCACATTAATTACTTCTCTGACATCCGGGATGTTCAAACATGTAATTGGTTCATCAGTATCCAGATGATTAAGATCCCACCAACAAAATCCTTCATCATGTGTCATGCAGTAAATCTGTTTATAATCTTTCCCAGACCAACCAATATAGCTTACTGATGAAACTGAGTTATAGGTTGTAACCACTGCATCTTCTTCGTTATCAACAGTAATATCAAATACATTTACCAGGCCGTCAGTTGAACCTGAGACTACCATGTTGGGATTGCTGGGATGGAAACATACTTGAGTGATATCATCACTATGTGTCTCTGAATATGCACCAAGTGGGTCTTTAGTAGTAGACAAATCCTGAGAATTAATTCTTGCATCCCAAAATACCAACAATGCATCATCATCAACTTTTTCTGTACCAGCACAAATGACATGATCATTACAGCTGATATCAAAACTGATAAAAATATTGGAAGGGTAACCCTTGAACAGCTGGACAGGTTTCTCACTGGCTAATCGAGCATCCCAACATTTTACAGTGCCATCAGTGCATGAGGAATACACGCTGTCACAGGAATTTGCAAACTTGACTCCATTAAGTCCAGGATATCCTCTAAATTCTCGTAGTACATTTAATCTTTCTTTATCATATATTCTGATTGATCCATTAGAACATAAGACAGCAACCAAGCTTCCTTTTTCTGCTTGTACAGTCTTTGATGTGTCTATGCCAAGCAGATAAGTAGGCTCTTTAGTTTCTGAGGAACGTTTAACAATGTTCAAATTAGCAAATTGTTCCTCAATCTTCTCCATATCAGGAGTGCATCCAAGGGTAGTAAAAATCTGTAATAAAAACAAAAATTAAAATTAAACCCAAAGCGTCTCTACATTGTGATTAAATCAAGAACATTTCCCTCTGAGAGCTGGCACAAAACAACAGAACTAAAATCTAATATTTTAATCATTTCCCTACCATGATGTAACTAAAACTCAGTTGCCTACTTCTAATTCAATCACTTTTTATGTACTGAATCTACTGCCAGTAAGAGAATTTTAAAACATGTACATACCTTGCTTAGTAATTCCTTTCAGCTCAAACCTAATAATTGGTCCTACGCACAGTCCTCAGCATTAGCCAGGATCTCCACTTTGAGATCTTCACCTGGCCCCAGCTGCCCTAACAACTATAGAATCTAAACATAGATGTGTTAGCAGAAAAATGGTCCCTCAAAGATGTTCAGGCCATGGGGCTTCCCCGGTGGCACAGTGGTTGAGAATCTGCCTGCCAATACAGGGGACACAGGTTCGATCCCTGGTCCGGGAAGATCCCACATGCCGTGGAGCAACTAAGCCCGTGCACCACAACTACTGAGCCTGCGCTCTAGAGCCCGTGAGCCACAATTACTGAGCCCGTGTTCTGCAACTACTGAAGCCCGCGCACCTAGAGCCCGTGCTCCACAACGAGAGAGACCACTGCAATGAGAAGCCCACGCACTGCAACGAAGAGTAGCCCCCGCTCGCCACAACTAGAGAAAGCCCACGCGCAGCAACAAAGACCCAACACAGCCAAAAATAAATAAATTCATAAAAAAAAAAAAGATGTTCATGCCTTAATCCCAGGAACCTATGAATATGTTAGGTCACATGGCAAAGAGGAATTGAGGTTGTAAATGGAATTAAGGTTCCTAATCAGTTGACCTTAAAATAGGGAGATTATTCTAGATTATCTGGGTGGGCCCAAAGTAATCACCAGTGCCCTTAAAAGTACTGATAGAAGAAGCAGGCAGAATATGAGAGTCAGAGGGAGATGTTACTATGGAAGAAAGGTTCAGAGAGATACAGTGCTGGTTTGGGCAAAGGAGGCCAGTAATTGGGTGGCCTCTAGAAAGCGGAAAAGGCAAGGAAACAGCCTCCTTTAGAGCTTCCACGTGAAAGTGCAGCCCTGCTAACCCCCTGATTTTAGCCCATTGAGACCCATTTTGGACTTCTGACCTCTAGAGTTATAATAAATTTATGTTGTTTTGAGCCACCAAGTTTGCAGTTATTTGTTACAGCAGCGATAAAAAACTAATAGAGATACCCAGTAGGAGTTCTGGAGATGTGCTTCTCAGGCAGTAGCAGCTTGTAAATGTTGGAGATGCAATTTGAACTTAGGCATTCTGGCTTCAGGGACTGTGCTCTTAACTACCACGCTAGACTGCCTCTCAATGGTAGGTTGTATACAGAACAAGTTCAAGGCCAGAAAAATATGCATGCCTAGTGACTTTATCACAAACTTTTCTATCTTGCTTTCACCAATGAATATTCTAGCCTGCCTCACAAATTCACATTTTCATTAAGATGAACTGCTTTTCTTTCTGTTGCTTTAGTGATAGCTTTTTAACCGCCTGTCTTTTCATCTTTACAAGGAGAAATGAATACTAATTCAAGAGTTGTTAGAAGGATTAACTGAAATAACGTGTCTGGCATACCATGACACACATTCAACAAATGTTATGTAAAAATGACCAGTATTACCATTATCAATACCACTAACACCACATGGGGGAGAATTTGGATCTATCAGAGTGGCTCCAAACAAAACAACTAAACCAAAAGGCAAAAAATATTAAAAAGTTGCATTGGGGTTCAAAAAAAGAATAAGCATCCTCTCCAACTTTAAATTTTGACTATTTAAAAACTTACAAAAGTTGAAAGAATAGTACAATGAATACACACACACATAGCCTTTCACCTCCGAGGTTCAACAACTTGCTTTCTTCTATCTCTATAAGCACACACACACACATTTTTTGATGAACTATTTGAAAGTTAACTGCAGACAAAATATCACTTCATTTCTAAATACTTTAACACAGAGCACCTCCCCAATCTTTTGTTTTCTTAACACTGAATTTTTTTAAAAGTCCAGGCCAGTTGTTTGGTAATATGTCCCATATTCCGGATTTTTCTAATTGTTTCCTCCTCATGATTGGATTCCAGTTTAATATTGTTATCAGGGATAAAATTTAGGTGACGCTGGGTACTTTTTTTTTTGGCTGCATTGGGTCTTCATTGCTGCGTGCGGGCTTTCTCTAGTTGCAGCGAGCGGGGGCTACTCTTCGTTGCGGTGTGTGGGCTTCTCATTGCGGTGGGTTCTCTTGTTGCACTGCACAGGCTCTAGGCATGTGGGCTTCAGTAGTTGCAGCACGTGGGCTCAGTAGTTGTGGCTCATGGGTTCTAGAGCGCAGGCTCAAATTGTGGCGCATGGGCTTAGTTGCTCTGCAGCATGTGGGATCTTCCCGGGCCAGGGACTGAACCCGTGTCCCCTGCATTGGCAGGCGGATTCTTAACCACTGTGCCACCAGGGAAGCCCTGGGTACTTCTTATTGCATCACATCATAGAGACTCAGAATAACAAGTTTGATCACTTACTTAAATTCTTCTTGTTGCTCAAACTGTCCCCAACTTGACCACTGAGAAACTCCTCAGGCAGCCAGCTTCTGTGTGCTTTTGATTTGTCATTATCACAATTAGTATGTAAGCCCTAAATGGAACAACTCTGTATAAGAATAAGTCTGAAAATGGTGAGCATCCTTCAAGTATTCAGAGACTAAATGACCATTTATCTCCACAGCATAACTGTCGGTTTTACAACCAGATAGGCTAAAACGGCCTTCTCTCCTTAAACATGTCATGCTTGCTTCTGTCTCAGGACTGTAGCAATAGCTGCTTCTCTGCCTGGAATACTTTCTGTACCTTTTTTGTGTGAGTAACTCCTTCCTGTTATTCAGGTCTCAATATGTTACCTCCCCAGAGAGACCTTCCCTGATCAACCAACCTAAAGTAGCCTGTCACCCCCCTATCATACTGCCTATTTTATTAATTAAAAAATTAAAAATGTTTAATTATGAAATATTTCAAATATACAAAGAAGTGTAGAAAAAAGGAAACAGACACCCAAGTACTGTACATATTACCCACATTTAACATTCTGCCATATTTGCCTGTTTTTTTTTTTAATATTTTACTATTTTTTTTTAATTTTATTTATTTATTTATTTATGGCTGTGTTGGGTCTTCGTTTCTGTGCGAGGGCTTTCTCTAGTTGTGGCAAGCGGGGGCCACTCTTCATCGCGGTGCGCGGGCCTTTCACTATCGCGGCCTCTCTTGTTGCGGAGCACAGGCTCCAGACGCGCAGGCTCAGTAGTTGTGGCTCACGGGCCCAGCTGCTCCGTGGCATGTGGGATCTTCCCAGACCAGGGCTCGAACCCGTGTCCCCTGCATTGGCAGGCAGATTCTCAACCACTGTGCCACCAGGGAAGCCCAACCTCAGTTTTTTATTTAAAGAAATGAAACCTTATAGACACAACTCCTATGATTAAGAAATTTTTTAAATGGCATCACAATTGTATGTATCTTTGTTGCAATTTGCTCTTTTCACTCAGTATTTTTTAAAAACCTGATTTTACTGGTGAGGTAAACTTATTACCTGACTCTTTCTTGCTTTTTTGTTATCAATATGATTATTGAATAAATGAGTGAATAATTGATTCAACTTTCATGCATTAAGAGCTGAAGAGTTCCAGGAGAAACAGAATAAATCTAAAATGATATTGCATGTGTCTGTGTGTCTGCAGGGGGAGCTGTGCTTATGGAAATTAGTAAAATAATGGCATTCTTTAGCAGTACTTTAAATAAAGTACAAAAAGGAAATATAGAAAAAGACTTTATATTTGTGAAAAAAAAATTATTTAACTCAATTTTTTTTTACTACAAGCTCTTCAAATACATCCTAAAATGTGTGTTCACTTAAGAGTGTACTGCCTATACACTTCAAGGAAAAATCCTTTTTAATTCCAGATAAAAACAACTGCCCATTCTTGAAATACTAGTCAAAGTGTTAATGAGATTACAAAAGAAACAATTCTTTGCTACGGCTTCATATTGATCTCTGCATATGAAATATCAGGTTTTAAACAATAAGGAAGTTTAATGTGACTTTTAAGCTAATCGTAAGTTATAGGACTATGACTATGCACTGCTACCCCCAAGCAGGAGAGTAGTGCGGTACTCCTTCCCTCCAGTGTTGCCTGGAGAGTCCGTTTCACAGTGGAACAGTCCCCTGCGAGGATTCTGGGGATTGATGAGGCAGGCAGAGTGGGCCCAGATGGAACGCTACAACAAACTAACACTTTTAAAACAGCAGTAATGGTAACAATCTCAATGGTTGTCCACCTGACACACTGTTTAAATGCAGCATAGTACTTCAAAAAAAAGAAAGATAGATGTTAGAAGGTAGGTAGCTCCTATAACACTCTCATGCTATAGAGTTTATATTCATTCGTCCATAGATACAAATAGTAAAATAGTTTAATCTCTTAGGGAAAAGATGAAAATCTCTGGCTTATGCTTTAACACATTACTATGCAAGTGAATCGTATTTGAAATAGAACTTCCAAGGCTACATAGTTAATTTTAATTTTATATACTAATGGATCATTCTAAAATGATGAATAAACCCTTTTACTTCTATGTATGCCCTTCTCTGTGTTTTCTTTGTATGACCCACTTCCCAGTCCTCAAGATAAGCCATAGGCTCTCTTTTCTTCTCACTTGACACTCTCACAAGGCAACCTCATTGACATTCATGTTTTCAAGTGCCACCTAAGTGCCAATGAGCTCATCTATTTACAAGTCCATATTTCCAAGTATCTACTAGCCATTTCTCCTTGAACATGTCCCACTACACCTCAAAGTAAAACTGATTATTTATGCCCCCACCAACCTTCTCCTTAAAAACAAAATGAAAATATGCTTCTCAATGTTCTCCATGTTGGTCAATGGTATTGGCACCATGACAACACTCTGATCCACCCAGTTATCTAAGCCAGAACCTCTGGGGAATATCCAGCTCTCCTACTCAGGGCTCTCTTCCAATCCATTTCTTTTTTCTTTTTTTTTTTTTTTTAACATCTTTATTGGAGTATAATTGCTTTACAATGGAGTGTTAGTTTCTGCTTTATAACAAAGTGAATCAGCTATACGTATACATATATCCTCATATCTCCTCCCTCTTGCATCTCCCTCCCACCCTCCCTATCCCACCACTCTCGGTGGTCACAAAGCACCGAGCTTATCTCCCTTCCAATCCATTTCTAAATCTCACTTTTGCTGAAGGCTACTAAGGGCATACTGAACTATAAGGTTCAATCTATTTCTGTAGATCAAAACAATACTGACAACTTCATATAGTTCAACCTAACAAAAACATATAAAGAGAACAAATAAGATTATCCATAATTTTAATCTTTTCTCTATTTATTTCTGTTAGATGCATAAAAGGAAGCTTAGTTAGCATTCTAGATCTCAACAGGCTAGTGAGAGCTGAGGATGTAGAGTGAGCCTTTCTTATATCAATACACACACACACACACACACACACACACAAATGAAAGAGGGGACAAAAAGAGAGGGACAGAAAAGAGTACTAAAGCAAACAGTAGGGAGGAGAAAAGAAGAGAAATGAAGATAAGCCAAAAGAGAACAGCAGAGAAAAGAGAAAGGAATGGATGGAGTTACCGCCACTACCTGTTGGATCATATTGCAGTTCTTACTTTCCCAACACTGACATGAGACAAGGAGAAGAGGTCCAGATAAAGGAAGTTTAGTAGAGTCTAAAGCTATGTTGGTTCACTTGGTTAAAGAGTTTTCATTAAAAAAAATTCCTTGTCCTTGAGTTAGTAGATGTAGCAAGCAACCATAACCCAATTTAAATACTGGCCTAACTGTTCTGAAAAAATTACTAATATCTCATCTTGACCCACCTGGTACAGATCAGGAAATAGCAGACCCCCAGCAGTGCCCTGGCATTGAGCCACCACTGCTGTTGTGGTCTTTACTGGGATACAGAATTCTCGTGTCTGAATATAATGCAGTAGCTGGAAGATGTTTAGAAAGACACCCTAGGGGCTTCCCTGGTGGCGCAGTGGTTGAGAATCTGCCTGCCAATGCAGGGGACACGGGTTCGAGCCGTGGTCTGGGAAGATACCACATGCCGCGGAGCAACTGGGCCCGTGAGCCACAATTACTGAGCCTGCGCGTCTGGAGCCTGTGCTCCGCAACAAGAGAGGCCGCGATAGTGAGAGGCCCGCGCACCGCGATGAAGAGTGGCCCCCGCTTGCCGCAACTAGAGAAAGCCCTCGCACAGAAACGAAGACACAACACAGCCATAAATAAATAAATTAAAAAAAAAAAAAAAGAAAGACACCCTAAAACAAACACCTTAGGGTAAGCTTCAAGGGGGTGAAAATATTAACTTCTTGGTGAACTGCCATCTTGAAACACATTAGAAGGGAAATGCTGACTCATCTCTAATCTGAAGAACTGCCCTTAGGTAATTAAGAGTTAGTTACTTGATAACAAAATCCCTAAACATAAGTATTTCTTTTGTGGCTTTTGCCTTAGTAAAATTTAAGTTATCTTTATCAATCAAAATATTCTTTCATTTTACTTCCTATTAAAATAAACCCAATAAAAATGTTATTTCTCTATATAAAGTACATCTTAAATACATCTAGCTGCAACTAGGTGTTGCTCTTATTCCTGCATTGGCCAAGTTTGAATATGAAATCTGAAGGACAGCCTAGGTAGCTTAAATCATTCCACGATGGAAGAGGAAGTAGCTTTCTTTCTCATTTAAACAAGATGAAAAAAGGTATCAAACGAAAACACACATTTTATACCTATTTAGAAACTATTGATTACAAAAGGCACTGTACTAAAAGTCTTTGGCATATTACTTTGTAGGAAGTCAGAAATGAGCAGTATCCTTAGAAATATATTTCTATCTTTCAGGTATGAAGAAATTTCATCATACTTGAAAGATCTGACAGCATAAGCAACAAACACTATTACATTTTCACTACTAAAGAATAAGAGTTGTATTTGAACTGTATGTTGGATAAAGGACTAGTTTTCTTTCGAAACAATTTATCAGACTTGGGTCAGAAAAACTAATTCCCCACAGCTGAAACTTAATACTGCCCACTGACCGCAAGGAACTAGCTCTGATGATTGCACAATGCAGAGATTCGGCTAATGTCCCCAATGCAGGGAGAAGCTAAATGGGAAAAGTCATTCAGGAATGGGCTCTAATAACTTCACAATACAATAACGCTAACATATCTATCAAACTGGGCTAGGATGATTGAGTCTCACAAAGAAGAAAAACTCATAACTGGAGTTCAACAAATGCTAGGCGGTATGCTAGAAACTTATTGATACGTCTAATTTTTTTACCCTAATCATTTAACCCTATCAGACAGGTATTATTATCACCATTTTACAGAGGAAATTGAAGTTCAGAGAAACTGAGTAACTTGCCAATGCTCTCCTAGGTAATAACAGAGGGAGTTTGATTTGAAACCCAAATTGTAACTTTAAAACCTGTGAACCTATGTTCATTTCAATTCTATGCTATTCCTCTTCCACTTAAGTACTAAAATATTATTGTCAACTTTAATTAAGGAATATGCCTATTAGGCTTTGAGAGGAAGAATTACATATTAATTCTACATATAAGCAGAGGAGAAAGAAAGGGAGCAGGATGGGGGCTTCCCTGGTGGCACAGTGGTTAAGAATCCGCCTGCCAATGCAGGGGACAGAGGTTCGAGCCCTGGTCCAGGAAGATCCCACATGCCGCCGAGTAACTAAGCCCGTGCGCCACAACTACTGAGCCTGCGTGCCACAACTACTGGAGCCTACGTGCCTAGAGCCCATGCTCCGCAACAAGAGAAGCCACCACAAAGAGAAGCCCCATGCACCGCAACGAAGAGTAGCCCCCACTCGCCACAACTAGAGAAAGCCCGCGCACAGCAACGAAGACCCAATGCAGCCAAAAATAAATAAATAAAATAAATAAGTTTATTAAAAAAAAAAAAAAAGGGAGCAGGATGATTGAAAAAACACACAAACACAGAAAAAGGTTACAGTAAGCAGCCATCACTTTTAATTTTTTGGTGTCCCATTTTTTATTATGGAGTTTGTATGGAATAAAGAATAGTAAAAGAAACCCCTATGCAACCCATTATCCACCACGAACAATTACATTCCTCAAAAGTTATTATTAACAGTGGAGGTGTCAAACATATATCATATTTTATTTGAAGGGTAATTACGAAACCGTAGAGGACATCTAGTATGATGGAACCCCTCCAACTCACCCCTCTTCCCCCTCCATGTGGCATCAACATTGTTTCAGTTGCCTGTAGCACCAGGGATGGATCCTGATTAACCTAATCACAGTAATGCCATCCTTTTTAACCAGTAATTGGTTCAGAAACCATACATTTTTGCCAGTCCACGCATGTATTCCCCTCCTAACTACAATTTGTTCACATGTAGAACGCTAATTCTAAAGGGTACCCAATCCGACTGATGGAAAGAACTTTAATTCCATGTGTATGAGATTCAACATTTTCTGACTATTTAAGTCAATTTGCAGTGGAGTTTTTGTTAATGCAGCCAGAACCAGCCTAACTAATCAGAGATAATCAAATAAAGTCTTGGGTGTTATCACCAAGTACTGACTTAATGTAAGAGGCTCCTACAAATAAAGATTTAGGGAACATACTTTAAAAAGTCAAATTTCATTCATATTAAAGATGGGGACTTTGATCTTTTGTTCCCTTTAGAACATTCTATCCTCTCCCCTTTCCCACCTATTCCAAAAAATAGGATACACAAAGGAATTGTCAGAAGACTATAAAAAAACCTATGCTCAGTAATAATGGTAGGATCCCTGATTCTAAAGACATCAACAAAACAAAAAAACAAACAAACCTGTGAAATGATACAATATTTTAAAACTTAATATAAAACTCTATCTGGTAAGTTTCTGTGTATTTTACAAATTTATCTATATTTTTGAATTTCTAAAATAGTCCCATGGCTCAAAATTCAAAAGGTTCCAAAACTAATGTCTTAGAACATTTCTGTCCTCAAGCCCCTTTCTTCTCCCAGCAGGCGTCAAATGTTACCAGTTTCTTATATTTTCAGAGATTGTCAATTTGGAAATAATGCAGTGAAGTAATTTTCAGCTTGTCAATAATCTGTCAGTGTGGTACAATAAAAAAGCAATACGTTTAAGAATAAAACATACTAATTTCAAGCCCTTGTTCTACCACAAACTAGCAAAGTCATCTTTGTACAAATTAACCTAACCTCTGTAAGCCTCAGCTTCT